>NW_026112142.1:669918-712617 GCF_024679095.1 Eriocheir sinensis
GTAAATAACAGTTCTTTCCCAAACCCATTTGAATGTGAACGCCCAGTGTTCGTATTTGCTGACGTTCCCCACCTTATCAAACTTATCAGAAATAATCTATTAGACCATGGATTCACTCTGGATGGACAGTTAGAGCCAACGGTGACAAATAGCAGTATTAGAGAGTTAATTATAAGAAGTACACATGACCTAAAAACAATTCATCGTTTGTCATACAAACATATTGATGTACAGGGACCTAAAAGAATGAACGTTCGTTTAGCTGCCCAATTACTATCACAAAGTACAGCAAAATCTATTGAGTACTTTGGAAGGAAAGGTCTTCTAAAGAGCAAGGACTGGAAGGATACAAGTAATTTCATAAGTTTAGTTGATGCATGGTTTGATGTGTTTAATGCCAAAACACCTCATGGAGATAAAGGGTCTAGGGCTAGTTTTGGCATGCATTTGGAAAGTCAAACACACGTTCTAAACAAAATGTTACAAACTATCAGGAATATGAAAGTTGGTGGTAAAGACAGCATGTATCCATTTCAGAAAGGAGTAATTGTATCCTCTCAGTCTTTGTTGGGACTGTATGAATTCCTAAGGAATAAGTTTGGAGTCACCTATATTATAACATACAGATTAAATCAGGACTGCCTAGAACACATGTTTGGTTACTTGAGACAAATGGGAGCTTGTTATCAACACCCCTCTCCACTTCAGTTGACATACAGAATAAGATCGTTTCTTCTTGGCAGAAACTGTGAACTGGTAGGGAGCAACTACAATATCACAAAAGTAACTCAAGATAATTCTCTATCTGAAGGGCCACTTCCTGTGACAGAACATTGTGACTCTGATAGTGACACACCTGATATTGACACTCTTGAGTCAGAATTGATGCTTTCAGCAATGCTTTTCTCCTCTGACTCACAATATGCTATCGAAAGCAAGGATGAAAGTAATGAGTTACATAATTTAGAAAAGAGGAATTAGAGGAAAGTATGGAAACAGAGGGTTTAAGGTACGTAGGGGGTTTTATTGCCCACAAATTTCCTAAATATTCATATCTTGGCACTAATGTAAACCCTGATGATAAGACATGGATTGGGAAAGTCTGTAGAAGAAAAGGAAAGTTGATGACACCATCAAATGATTTGTTTGAACAACTAAGATTAATGGAAAAATTATTTGAAATCTACCATGGCAAGAAATCACTAAAATCAGGGAGGAAAGCCATCAAAAGTTAACTACACTAATATGCAAACGTGTAAATTTGCCTGAAGATGTTGTACACTACTTTGTTAGGTGCAGAGTTTATTTTAGAATAAGAATTCTTAACAGAGAAATTGAAAGATTTAAGAAAATGAAATATAAACTCTCAAAACACATCAGATAATGAAAGAGCGCTTAAATACATACATACATACATACATACATACATACATATATATATATATATATATATATATATATATATATATATATATATATATATTATATATATATATATATATATATATATATATATATATATTTTTTTTTTATTTATTTATTTATTTATTTCATGTGTTTGAGGTGAGGATAGTAATGAAGATATTTCATATGAATAATATTTAGAACGGTTAGGTGCCTCTTATTTTCCCCGTTGTTGATTATATGTCAATAAAATATACAGGTATAATATTTTGTGAGTGTGAGGGTGAAAGATTTTTAGCATACTTCACTATATTTGTATTAAGTGGCTTTAATACAAGTAATCATTTTGCCGTCCTCAATTTCTTATAATCCTCATTCTACATTTAAACCTAACAATGAAAAAATAGCTCTACAAATAATTCTCTCTCTCTCTCTCTCTCTCTCTCTCTCTCTCTCTCTCTCTCTCTCTCTCTCTCTCTCTCTCTCTCTCTCTCTCTCTCTCTTTCTCGTTATCTATTTAATAAGACCGGATCACTTAATCTAGGCAGTTATGCATCTTTATCTGTCTATCAGTCCATGGTCATAGTGAGCGGTATAAAGAATAACACTGATATAGGTTATGTAACTAGAACAACACTTAGATAGGACAGTATTCTGCCATAATATTTGGATTCACACATACTGTGATTTCCACCCAACATATATATTCTTACTTAAGTACACATCTCCCAATGAAAAAAAAAAAATATATGATAATATTTGGATCCATATAGAAATCTTGATCACCACAAAAATAACTTTATTAGCAACATTTCCTGAAATTTTCATTCAATTGCAAATAAACAAACTAAAGAATCCGGTTAAAACATAACTTAGCTTGGTGGATATAAAGGTCTACATATAAAATCCACTTTTGAGGATATATGGACACCCACGCAAATCCAAAATGTAATATAATATAAACCATATAATGCTTTTATGTGTCATTACCAATGTGTTTATATTCAGCTAGTTGATGTCTATCAACAGTATAATTTTTCCTCATCTACCTGATCAACATAAAAATCGACATGTCATACCATCTAATAAGTCGTCACAATAATATAATCCACCTAATGTGAAAGCATGGAAAACATTTTTATAACTTTTCTGGCGGTCATGTCTCAGATACTGATAATTTGAGGATAAGACAGTGATACTGAGTAATTTCAGTATTATGTGAACATCATAATGTAATTTTAAAGTTTACCATACATACAGATGGTTTTCTTTAAAGTTTACGTTCTCTTCCACCGCGCACTCTCTCTCTCTCTCTCTCTCTCTCTCTCTCTCTCTCTCTCTCTCTCTCTCTCTCTCTCTCTCTCTCTCTCTCTCTCTCTCTCCACCTCTGGATTTCCTATGACGTCACGGTGGAGGTGCGCGGAGGGGGTGTGCCTAAACTACCTTATAGTATTCCTTTTACCTTGGTTTGATCCGTGTTGTGATTCCAGGCGTTCGAGTGTAATTGTAGTGAACCTAGCCACCTTGGTGTTGATTTGTTCTAACCTATCAATGTTTCTGTGTGTGTAAGGATCCCACACCGTGGAGCAGTATTCCAGTGTTGGTCTCACAAGTGTGTCATAAGCTATGTGTTTAATGTCAGGTGTGCAGTTATGTAAATTCCTCCTCAGGAACCCAAGCGTTATGTTGGCTGTGGCACTGATATGGTCTATGTGGGTGCTGAATTTCAAGTTAGTTGAGAGATGGATACCAAGGTCCTTGTGTGTGTGAACTGATTCTAAATCTGAATTGGGTATTATTCTAGTGTTTGCCCATACTCACCCCTCGCAACCAAAATTGGCTAGGGGGCCATTGAGACTTCAGGGAATGCGGTGGTAAACATGAAGTGCGTCGCAAATGCATAGTTTTTGAGTTATGAGGGGTTGAAAAATACCCTAGATGTAGGGAAATTCCTTACAATGACTTAGATGTAGGTAAATTTCATACATTCCGGTTTTTTTTTACAACGTACGGAAACCACGCAAGGTAATTATTGAAAATCACTCCGCACCTCGAAAATACGATATTACGCCTCCATATTGTACTTAAGGGCATATTATACATACGGACGATGTGTTTACATGGCAACGCCATTGCAATATGAGCAGCATTGCCAACGATCCGGTTAGCAATGATACGCTAGGTGAGACCAGGTCCACCACGCGTGGTTATTTTTTTTTTTTTTTTTTTAAACACGCACCTTTACCTAATACTATTTCCGATGGTACGCTAGGTTTGCGATGGTACGCTTAGTTAGCCATTAGCCCACGCATGTGAGACCAGGTCCACCACTTGTGGTTATTTTTTTTTTAGAACATGCACCTTTACCTAATACTATTACCGATGGTACGCTTGGTTAGCGATGGTGCGCTTAGTTAGCCACTAGCCCATGCATGTGAGACCAGGTTCACCACGCGTGGTTATTTTATTTTTTTTAGAACACGCACCTTTACCTAATACTATTACCGATGGTACGTTTGGTTAGCGATGGTACGCTTAGTTAGCCATTAACCCACGCATGTGAGACCAGGTCGTAAAGTTCGGTTGGAGTAGTTTAAATGTGCTCCACCACCCAAATACCCCAAGTTCACGCAGGTCCCCCAAGATCGTTGGGGGAAGGGGATTAATTCGGCTTCTTTACTTTTAAGTACTTTTTTTTTTTTTTTTTTTACTATGATATATGGAGGCGTATTATCGTATTCTGGAGGCGTGGAGTCAATATCCAAAATCACCTTGTATACTGTGAATACGAGCCCGTGAAGCAGATTCAGAATCCGGTCAGTAAGGATTCACGTGTTCGAACAGCTCGGGCAAGAAGTTCAAGAGCCTGCACTTCCTGCACAAGCCGCGCTAGCCGGTGGTTTTACTTGTGTCAGTGATAAACAATGAAGATACACTGTGTTTGGTGCCACGGACTCTACTTGGAGGACAGAAACCTTGCGATGAGGTGACAACCTACTGGAGAGAGAGGGCATGAGTGTGGTGGAGGCGTTTATATGAGCACAGATGGCCGCCGGTGCCACGCCAGATGGTGAAGTGAGCATCATTTGGTGGGTTCACTACGTACACTTCTCTCCCAAAACAAGCTAAGGCATCCACTGAGTTGCAAACACTTATTTTAGTGGTGGTGGGAGGAAAAATTCCCTAAATTTATGGAATTTCCCTAGATCTAGGGAGTTTTCATCCCCCCCCCCTCCACTAAAAAAAATACGCGAATGCGACGGATTTCGTGTCCCCCACCCGAAACCCCGCATTCCCACCAGGTCCCCAGGCTTGTATGGGGGGGAGGGGGGAGTGTGAGCAAACACTAGAATTTTACCCTGAATTGTGGAGAGTGTAAGTGTGATGGATGAGGTTGTGCGCTCTGGTGAATCTTAATAGTTTGCATTTGTCTGGTCGGAAGTGCATCTGCCAGGTGCGTTCCCACCGCTCGAGGGCGTCCAAGTCGTTTTGTAATAGTCTGCAGTCGTCCCTAGTCTTTACTGCTCTAAACAGTAAACTATCGTTGGCAAATAGTCTAGTGGAAGAGTTAGATGTTGACAGTGGAAGATCGTTAATGTACAGGAGGAAAAGAAGGGGACCTAGAACGGTGCCTCGTGGGACACCTGAAGAAACAGGGACAGTGTCAGATGAAGATCCGTCAAGAAGAACACGCAGAGTCCGGTTACTAAGAAATGCAGTGATCCAGTGAAGAATAGGTCCTGAAATACCGTAGTATTTAAATTTTAATGTCAGTCTTTTGTGCGGAACTTTGTCGAAGGCTTTGACAAAATCTAAAACAATAGTGTCAACTTGTTTAATGTCACGTCGGTCAAGTACCCTCATAATGTCATGATATGTAGTAATGAGTTGCGATTCACATGAGCGTTTAGGTCGAAAGCCGTGTTGTGAGTCAGTAAGGATGTTGTTTGTGTCAAGGTGATTCATTATGTGTTTGTGTATTATGTGTTCGAAAATTTTACATGGAATCGATGTAGGCTACTTAGAGACAGGTAGGCTACTTAGGATGGTAAGGAGGCCTGCATGGAGACTTGCCTGGAGAAACCCTTGTGTGTCGTAGGGTGGGCGAGGTGACGCACCCCTCAGCCTATGCCCCTGTTGTTTGATTTGTAGGACACATGAGGCCACTGATGTGAGTAAAACTAACCTTATTGTAGCGTGGAAAATAAGAGAGAAGAAAATATTAAATTAAATTAAATAAATGAATGAATAATTAAATGAATTAATTAAAGCTACATCCCTTTTTTATGACAACCACTAGGGTAGTGAATGGTATGTGGTAGCGTGGTAGTTGTCGAGCGCTGGTCCCGGATGTTAAGGCCTCAGGACAAGTGAACACTCGTTCCGAAGTTTGTGACCAGAAGGGCGTTACTTGTGTGGTTAATTATGGAGGGTGGGAGGATTTCCGTGGGAACCACTTTTTGAGACAGCAATAAGAAATTGGATGGTGATTATGTACTATGGAGGGGATGTGTGTATGGTTCAGTAATTTCCAATGAGCAGCAAAACAGGCTCCAAATGATAACACTCGGTAAGGTTAGATATAAATATGTATTTGGTTTACTTTAAAGGTTAGCGGAGTGCTAATAAAAAATATGAACAAAAATGAATGACCGACAGGCCGTAGGCCTCTAAACTAGCTAACTACCGGCACAAGGGGAGATTTGGGGAATACACAGAATGCTTAGCTCTGTAGTTGATGGATGCGGAGGAGGAGGAGCTGGCGTGAATGTCGGGGTCGGCAGAGGACGTCCACGATGGGAATGGGCGGTCCTGGTGCTGGACAGACGGGCGCCGCTTGGCGTGGAGATGGAGCGGCTCGGGTGGTATGAAGAGGCGGGCGCCCTTTGATGTAGGGAGCAGCTTGGGGCAGTATTGGAGCCCCCAGGACAGTCGAGGGGCAGGTTACCCCGCCATACAAGTTCCCATCCTGTAGTCCGTCTCACCCCGCAGGCCGTGGGTGGTCTTTCGGGGGGGGGGGGGGGCTGAGTGGAGAGGTGGACACCGCTCTTACTCAACTCGCTGCCTTTCCTTGCTAGGGCTGCTGCTCGTCTCCTGCTAGCCCGCCTCACACAGTAGGCCGTGGGTGGTGTGTACGTTCTCCAAGCTTCTGGCTTGCTGCCGTGGTGCTCGTCTCCGGTCTACCCAGCTTCTGGCTTGCTGCCGTGGTGCTCGCCTCAAGTCTACCCAGCTTCTGGCTTGCTGCCGTGGTGCTCGCCTCAAGTCTACCCAGCTTCTGGCTTGCTGCCGTGGTGCTCGCCTCAAGTCTACCCAGCTTCTGGCTTGCTGCCGTGGTGCTCGCCTCAAGTCTACCCAGCTTCTGCCTTACTCCTCCTCCTCGCTTACTCATCAGCTTCTCTCCTCCATCACGTGATCTTTTAACCCCGCATTACTGACTCTCTCCCTTCCGGAACATTCTTTTACAATCAAACCCCTACCTATCTAACTAACTAGTTATTGGTCTCTTGGAGGGGCTCGAGGCTTTGAGATGAGGGATTTCAGTAACTCGTTCATATATTCGCTCATTCGCTCGCCGTGTTATCTTCTCATAACCTTTTACGCACTTACATTCCTCAGCTACCCATTCACTCTTTCACTCATTCACTCATTCACGCTCCCACTCGCTCATACTTACTCACTCTGTCACCGACTTACTCACATTCTCTCATTCATTCACATTCGGACCGTTACACGGCTCCCTCCTTCCTGAGACTGAAATCCCTTTCTCAAAGTCTCTAACCCATGGGTAACATGTCTAAAAAACAATCACATTTCTACTCACTCCAAATAAAACATAGTTACATCTTATATAAAACATCCTACTAAACAAACAAAAAATACATTACTAGATTATTTAAGGGTCACAAAAAAATTGGTTTTCAATCGCGGCCAACCATATCGTACTACATTATTCCATAATATAGGCACGAGTGCCTTGGGGTCTCATCAGGACCCGGCATCCTGGTAGGGTGTCAGGTGTGTACCTCCCACCTCCTCCTGGCATCCGGGGTTGCGTGGTAGGGCCTTTCCAGCCCCTTTTCCACACCTTCTGCAGGGAGCCCAGGTCGTCCCAGATATTCCTGGTGGGGTTGACGAGGTTCTTCTGGGTCCCCATGCTTCCTCGGGTTTCGCTGACCCTGGATGCGGGAGAGATTTCCCAGTGCCACTCTGCACTGCAACAAAGAGGGTTCATTACTGTCCTGCACCGCACAACTCTGTTCCAGGAGCCTACCTAAACTTCCTCTATTAGCCTTCGGGGCGGCCTTCTTTCCCTCGTGGGACGTTGTTCAACTTCGTCTTCGTCACTATCGTCCACCGGTGGTACGAGTACTTCCTCCTGTTCGATGAGGATTTGTTCTTTTCCTACATATGGTTTTATTTTTTCGGCCGCACGTTGTATTTGTGTTCCATTGAAAACATTCTCTAGCACATATGCACCTCCATCCCTAAGTATTTCTTTAACTTTGTACGGACCTAACCACTTCACTCCCAACTTCCGCTGTACCGAGGACTCACCTTGTTCCTTTTTCACCCAGACCAAACTGTTAAGTTCTACCCTCTGATTAGTTCTCCCTCGATTAGCCTTGTCTCGCCACTTTTGTGCTCTCTCCCTATTAGTTTCTTTAACCACCTCATGCGCGATTTTTATGTCCGCGTCATCATCGTCCTGTGGTAAGGGCGCACTTACACTTCGTGGCGCGTAACGAGAGAACATTAGGTAGAACGGTTGCTCCCCGGTGGTTTCGTGCACTGCCGCGTTTAAGACTGTCTGGCACTGCCCGAGATAGTTTGGCCACCGGTGGGGGTGTCCTCGGCACAACGTAGCTAGGACTGATTTCATTGTTCTGTGCATCCGTTCTGAGATAGAGTTGCCTTGGGGATGGTAAGGAGTGCTGAACACCAACTGGTGCCCATTCTGGTACATAGGTCTTTGACAATGGTTGCGTGGAACTCGCGTGCATTGTCCGTTAAGAGCACTTTCGGTGCCCCAAAATCTCCCATGTACGTTTGCAAACCCTTCACTACCTCCTCCGCTAACCTTGATCTCATCTTTATAAATTTTACATACCTAGAGTAGTGATCTATAAGCGTCAGGACATATCGATGTCCGCTGTTGGTCGTGCATATCTGTGATGTCCATACTAATTCTCTCAAGGGGTTTATTACATGGTGGAAGCTCTTGCCATTGCATTTGAAGGCCCCTAGCAGTTTTGAGTTGCTGACAAGTTACACATTCTTTAATATGTTTTCTCATATCTGCTCTCAAGTTGGGCCAGTAAAAATAGTCTTCTGCCTTGAGGGCAGATTTGAGAAAACCTAAATGACCCGACTCTCTCTCATGTGCAAAACTTAGAGCCTGCCGCCTTAATTCATTTGGTATTACCAGGGTGTACAATATGGTGTTGTCTTTCTTCCTGCGGGTGGAGTATAATATTTCATCCTCGATGTTAAATTGTGCGAGGGTTGCTCTAGGGTATTTTGAGCGTGGGATACATCCTCCCTCTAAATACTGTCTCATCTCCCTCCACCTTGGTTCCTGCATTTGCAGCTGGCTAAACTCTTCTCTTGTTTTTCCCAGAAATAACTCACTTTGGCCGCCCCAGGGTCTTATAGGTCTTACTGGGCGACTTAATTGGTCAGCCACTACGTTCTTTTTCCCTGATTTGTAATCAATTGAAAAATGGTAATCCCTCATTTCTAAAATCCACCGATTCATGCGGGGTGATTTAGTTTTTTGCCTAAAGATGGAGACTAGCGGTTGGTGATCTGTCCGCACAAATACTTTCGTGCCCCACAGGAAATGGTGGAACTGGCGACATGCCAATACTATAGCTAAAGCTTCCCTGTCGGTGGTTGAATACCTCATTTCTGCCGGACGAAGCTTTTTGGAAAAATAACCGATGACCCTGGGTAAATTATTATCATCGATTTGCATTAGCACAGCACCCACATGGGTGAGGCTGGCATCTGTTTCTAGGATGAAGCTTCTTGTCATATCTGCCCGTCCTAGGATGGGGGCTGCTACTAATTTCCCTTTCAGAGTCTCGAAAGCCTGCTGACACTCTGTTGACCATTCGAATTGTAATCCCTTTTGGGTTAAGTTAGTTAAGGGGGCGGCTAGTTTCGAGAATTGCCCAATGTGTCGTCTGTAAAATGAACACATTCCCAGGAATCTGCGGGTTTCTTTAACGGTTGTTGGGGCTTTCATTTTCTCAATTGCTTCGATGTTTTTAGGGTCCGGTCGATATCCTTCCCGAGAGACTACATGCCCTAAGAATTTGACTTCCTTTTGCCCAATGTTACATTTTGATAGGTTCAACTTGATTCCTACCCCTCCCATGTGCTCGAAGGTCTCATGGAGTCTACTGAGAAGGGTATTAAAGTCAGGTGCACTTATGATCACGTCGTCTAAGTAAGTCTTTATCCATTCCGCCTTTAAGAGGGGTGCAAGGGCGGTTTGTAACTGTCTACTAAAAATAGCTGGGGAACAAGACAAGCCAAAGGGTAACCTTTTAAATCGGTATAGATTAATCCCCTCAGTAAATGTGGTTAAATCCCTGCTTGGTTCATCTAAAAGCACTTGATAGTATGCATCTTTCATATCTAAGGTGGCATAGTATTGCTGTCCCGACACTCTCTCTACTAGTTCCTCAAGTTTTGGTAGAGGGTGTATGTCTACTGCTAAATGGGTGTTAACCTTGCGGTAATCTAGGCACATTCTTTTCTCGCCGGACGGTTTACTAACCAGAACTATTGGTGACAACCAGGCGGCGGTAGATGGTTCTATTATGTCTCTCTGCGCTAGGTCCTCTATAATCTCTGCTATTAGCTCCTTTGCTTTTTCTGGGTATCTATAAATGGGGGCCCTGCATGGTACGGGATTCTCGACATTAATGTGGGCTGGGGGCGCTGTTATCAAGCCTAACTCATTTTTGTCTACCATAAACAACAACTCGTGGCGCCGTATTACTTGGAATAATTTCTGTTTCTGCTCTTCATCTAAGTGAGTCCAATCTCTTTCGCTTAATATGGTGTTTAATTTGTCTCCTCTGGACATTTTCCCTGGGACCGCGTCATTTTCGGGCCCCATCGACTCACTGATCGTGGTTTTTAAGCATTTTGCCTCCGGGAACTCTTCAAGGTTACTGTTGATTATTTCATAACGTGCCAGGAATACCCCTTGATGTAGTGTTAGGTTTAATTTACTATTATTGATCATTGGGAGGAAGATGGTTTTTTCCTCGGTTACCTCCGTAATGAGAGGCAACCCTCCTTGCACGTTCTTATGTTCCGGGTCAACCACCAGGGTAGTACCAGGTGCTTCATCCACTTTGATCTCCCTCATAGCAGCACTGAAAGGTGGTAATTTTAATTTTGCTCTTAGTCTCACGAAAGCTTTGGCCGGGGAAGATTTGTGGGTGGCAATGGATTGGATCTTTATGCGTCACCTTCCCGTAGCGATGTTCATGATATTTAAGTGGGTAGGTGACATTATTCCAGGTAACTCTCTTGTTTCGGTGGTCAAGGGTTAGGGTTACTCTTCCCAGGGCATTCATGCCCAACAACAAGGCTGGTTCTAAGTAATTATCGGGTACGATGGCTAGGGGTACCTCTAAAGGTTGGTTGTCACCGACTATGATGGAGGTAGTGGTTTGCCCTAGGATTCTGAGTTTCTTCCCTGTGATACCCTGTAATTGCGGGATGGTTTTTCCTGTAACTACCTTGAGATTGAGTTGTTGCACCACACTTTCTTTGATTAATGACATTTCGCTACCAGTGTCGAGCAGGGCCTCTAGCATATGGCTTTTGATGTTGACTGTGATTATTGGGGACCTAGCTTGCGCCAGTCACCGTGTCTGAAAGGTCTTCCTCCCTGGACAACCAGGGTACCCTCTTCGGCAGTTCATCCTCAAACAATCAAAACACGAACCGGGAAGCGGATTCTTAAAGCATGACTGCACGTCGTGTGTTGTGGACCTACAATACGGGCAGTACACGGATGTCCTTCTCTCTCGAGGTTGTTTCTTTTGCTCTTCCCACCGCTCTAGTCTGCGCTCGATTCGATCGAGATAGGAGGCTAAGGCGGTAGGTTCTGCCAAGGATTCAGCCTTCGGGGATGTTACTGGTGATGCTCCAGTGCTTGATGCACCAGCTGGAGGAGCGTCGTCCTTCACCATAAAGACACTGTCTTTTTTCCTTGCTTGAGCTACTAGTCGTTCCACCTCTAGTTTTTCCATAAAGGTGTCGAGTGGCACGTGATTATCCATATATATTTCTAGCCTGTCTCTACTATCTCGAGGCATTCCCTTTAACAGCTTTGACTTAATTACTTTTTCTCTCTTGGGGACTTCTCCTGGGTTTGATTTTACCTCTAGGAGTGCGAATTTACATTTAAGTTGGGTGACAAATTCGGTCGCGTCTTCCTCATATGAGTATTTGAGGTCATTTAAGGCATCGAATACCTTTCCTTTACTCTGATCCGTTAGTTCTTTGATCAGTGATATCTTGAATTCTTCCCAGTCCACCACGGGGCCATGCTTCAGAGTGCTTTGAATGTAAACTGCTAATTCGGCGTCTACTCGACTCAAAGCTATTCTTTTTCGATCTTCCCCCCGTGGGGTGCATTGTTCTATCTGGGAAAGGAATACCTCTAATCTGCCTCCTCCTTCTACTCCCTTCAGGTGTCTTCTCTCAAGGATGGGTATGTCCCTTGGTTTAAGTAGTGGTTTGGTAGGCGAGTCTTCTTGGCTTCTACGTAATCGGTCCACTAATTCTAACATTGATGTTTTTAGAAAATCTACCTCTTCCTCGAGTTCTTCCATTTTCACGTTGTTACCCGCTTGTGGCTCTTTCTTTGACTGTGTTTGTGCCCTAGGGTCTTCCTGGTCAGTGTCAGTACGCTGTTGGTCTGGGCAGTGTTCACTTTCCCATGGACCCAGCAAGTCAGCTATCTCTTCCTTTACAGTTTTCTCCATTGTGTCAAAATTTCCTAAGTTCCCTCAGTATCAATATTTACAGTTTACTCTGTTAAAGAGAAGAGAACAATCAAAGCAAACTAATAAAACAAAGATATAAAACCCATAAACTCAAACGAAACTACCTTCGAACACATGAGCAAGGGAGGTTAAGCACTTGTTTGCTAGTGATAATTACCGCGCCATTGCAGACTACCACTTTCCATTATTTTGCGAGAGACTTACCACGCGCACGCTCCTTCCACCTCTTCCCTTTCCTCCTTATATACTGCCTGAATGCAGTCATCCTCAAAGAAATTCCCGGCTTTTCCTCCCGGGGCACGAAAAATATCTACCTGAATGTCCTGCTTTTCTACCTCCAATTCCCTTGGAATATGACTATGCCCTACAAGCGCTACTCTAAACATGTTCTCTGGTGTTATGAACACCGAGAGAAAAAAAAGTTAATGCAAAGACACCAAAAACAAAATGTTAAGACTGCAAAGCAATAGGGCGACCAACAATCAGTCAACAGAAAAAAAAACAAAAAAAAATATTAATTATACTGTCTAGTTAACTCTGCTTCAACAACGGGGGGGGGGGGGGAATGGTTCACAGGGAAATCCCACCGCAAAAGCCACCATATGTAGCGTGGAAAATAAGAGAGAAGAAAATATTAAATTAAATTAAATAAATGAATGAATAATTAAATGAATTAATTAAAGCTACATCCCTTTTTTATGACAACCACTAGGGTAGTGAATGGTATGTGGTAGCGTGGTAGTTGTCGAACGCTGGTCCCGGATGTTAAGGCCTCAGGACAAGTGAACACTCGTTCCGAAGTTTGTGACCAGAAGGGCGTTACTTGTGTGGTTAATTATGGAGGGTGGGAGGATTTCCGTGGGAACCACTTTTTGAGACAGCATTAAGAAATTGGATGGTGATTATGTACTATGGAGGGGATGTGTGTATGGTTCAGTAATTTCCAATGAGCAGCAAAACAGGCTCCAAATGATAACACTCGGTAAGGTTAGATATAAATATGTATTTGGTTTACTTTAAAGGTTAGCGGAGTGCTAATAAAAAATATGAACAAAAATGAATGACCGACAGGCCGTAGGCCTCTAAACTAGCTAACTACCGGCACAAGGGGAGATTTGGGGAATACACAGAATGCTTAGCTCTGTAGTTGATGGATGCGGAGGAGGAGGAGCTGGCGTGAGTGTCGGGCTCGGCAGAGGACGTCCACGATGGGAATGGGCGGTCCTGGTGCTGGACAGACGGGCGCCGCTTGGCGTGGAGATGGAGCGGCTCGGGTGGTATGAAGAGGCGGGCGCCCTTTGATGTAGGGAGCAGCTTGGGGGCAGTGGTATTGGAGCCCCCAGGACAGTCGAGGGGCAGGTTACCCCGCCATACACGATCCCATCCTGTCGTCCGTCTCCCCCCGCAGGCCGTGGGGGGTCTCTCGGGGGGGGGGGGCTGAGTGGAGAGGTGGACACCGCTCTTACTCAACTCGCTGCCTTTCCTTGCTAGGGCTGCTGCTCGTCTCCTGCTAGCCCGCCTCACACAGTAGGCCGTGGGTGGTGTGTACGTTCTCCAAGCTTCTGGCTTGCTGCCGTGGTGCTCGTCTCCGGTCTACCCAGCTTCTGCCTTGCTGCCGTGGTGCTCGCCTCAAGTCTACCCAGCTTCTGCTTTGCTGCCGTGGTGCTCGCCTCAAGTCTACCCAGCTTCTGCCTTGCTGCCGTGGTGCTCGCCTCAAGTCTACCCAGCTTCTGCCTTGCTGCCGTGGTGCTCGCCTCAAGTCTACCCAGCTTCTGCTGCCTTCCTCCTCCTCGCTTACTCATCAGCTTCTCTCCTCCATCACGTGATCTTTTAACCCCGCATTACTGACTCTCTCCCTTCCGGAACATTCTTTTACAATCAAACCCCTACCTATCTAACTAACTAGTTATTGGTCTCTTGGAGGGGCTCGAGGCTTTGAGATGAGGGATTTCAGTAACTCGTTCATATATTCGCTCATTCGCTCGCCGTGTTATCTTCTCATAACCTTTTACGCACTTACATTCCTCAGCTACCCATTCACTCTTTCACTCATTCACTCATTCACGCTCCCACTCGCTCATACTTACTCACTCTGTCACCGACTTACTCACATTCTCTCATTCATTCACATTCGGACCGTTACATTATGTAAAATATATGGGTCTATATTCCTAAAACACATATCCTAATCTGGTGGATGATCATAATAGGCTGAGTATATAGCCCCCAAAATTAGCAATCCTCGACCTTCACACCCCTGGCCACTGTCCTTCAAAACATCCTTGATTTTCACACCTGGGCACTGTCCTTCAAAACATCCTTGACCTTCACATCTGAAAACTGTCCTTCAAAACATCCTTGATTTTCACATCTGGCCACTGTCCTTCAAAACATCCTTGACCTTCACATCTGAAAACTGTCCTTCAAAATATCCTTGATTTTCACACCTGCCCACTGTCCTTCAAAACATCCTTGATTTTCACCCCTGGCCACAGTCCTTCAAAACATCCTTGATTTTCACCCCTGGCCACAGTCCTTCAAAACATCCTTGATTTTCACACCTGGCCACAGTCCTTCAAAACATCCTTGATTTTCACACCTGGCCACAGTCCTTCAAAACATCCTTGATTTTCACACCTGGCCACAGTCCTTCAAAACATCCTTGACCTTCACACCTGGCCACAGTCCTTCAAAACATCCTTGATTTTCACACCTGGCCACAGTCCTTCAAAACATCCTTGATTATTACACCTGGCAACTGTCCTTCAAAACAAACATAAGTAAGGTGAATTATGAGACATTCGTGACATTGTACTGCTCAGAATTCCACTTTCCTGTACATCCACACAACCTCTGCGTGTCACAAGCTGCACGAGAAATTTATCCAGACCTGAAAAGGGAGAAACAAATTTTCCAGCACCAGGGATTGAACCCACGACCAACTATAGACGGGGAAGCACCCTTCCACTAAGTTGGTCAAAGAGGTATCTACCCTGCTGGCTAAGTGGGTTTGGGAGGCTTTCCACACCAGGCGGGTCACTACACGGCTCCCTTTCCATCAGACCAATTTGTGTGTTGCCTACTAAAACTTCTGTTTGTCATGAACCCTTTGGAGAGAGTGGGCATCCATCATCCTGCTCCCAACACAGGGGAGGCACAACAGAACACAGGGGAGCTTTCACTGCTTTAGCCACCACTTGTATTGGCCAGAATTCCACTTTCCCGTACATCCACACGACTTCGCATGTCATAAAACACACAAGAAATTGATACAAACCCAGAAAGGGGGAAACACAGGGCCATATTTTCTGGTGGGGCTAGGGGGGTATAGCCCCCCAGTGTTTTCCTAGAAATGCTTAATTTTCCAAAAAAATCACCCAGCTGTGCATGCTCGCTTTGCTCACCCCCCTACCCCCCTACACTCATGAACCTATGATGCCCTCTAGTTCCCCCCCAGAATTTACCATAATTACGGCCCTGAAACGAATGGTTCTGGGGCCAGGCATCAAACCTGCAATAGGCCAGATGGGAAACAACCCTTCTACTGAGTCTGCCAAAGAGGTGCAGTACTACACTTGCTAGGTGGGTTTGGAGGGCTTTCCACAAAAGGCAGCTGATCACTACACAATAGCTGCAAGAAACCTATAAATTTACAAAATAGTATTCAGATTAGAGACTGTTAAAGGCAATACTAAAATGCAGAAATTTTGGGTTACCTTTTCACTAGTGAGGGACCAGAAAAGGGAACATTTTGGGTAATGGTACCCTTCACCCTCATGTTAATCCACTACAGCTTCAAGTCAGCTTAGTTTATGAAGCGGCTGCTTTGTGGTGGGTGATGGCTCAGTGGGTGCAAGCAGGATTCTGTAGAGGGAGGAGTGACCTTTTTCCTCTATATTTTTGTTATTTATTTCATGTAATGTTGATCATTACTGCTCACGTAAAGTTGCACTGCATTCAAACTTACCAAACCTGTCAACAGCATATATGTTTTTGTGATCAGAAAAATTCCAGTTTGTACCTATAACTTTTTGTTTTCATTATTCAAAGAGGTATTTTGGGTATACCTCAAATAAGTTGTACAGAAAAATTGCATTGCTTCATCATTCAGTTCAAACTAGAATAATAACCACACATTTACACTTGATGTGCATTTCATATGTATAAACCTTAGTCATCACAGCCTAAGTATGTAACAATATAATCACAAGTTATGCCATCAGTGATGCCCGGGTTCATGGCTCACCGCATAACAGTATTAATTAAGTGTTGAGTTATGCTTTACTTATCTTACATTATTCCCCACAGGTGTGTGGAACTGTGTGAAGAGACAAAAAGTGAAGTCCATGATAGTGAGGGCAAAATTTACTGATGTACCAAGGTGTGGCTCAGCGACAGGCTGCAGAGTTCAGGTAAATGGTAAAAAATGTGTCCAATTTTGAACAAAAAGCAGTGCCCTTCATGGATCAGTTAAGAGCCCATTTTTAAGTTGATCTGTTACATATAAATATATTTAAATGTGGCATGAATATACATGATGTACTGGGTCTGCTGAAGATAAAAAAAATTGGTTGATCAATTAGATGAACCATGATCCCGGGGTATTGAATGGGGAACTTGGACTATATAATTGCTCCAGTAAATGGCCAAGTGATCTGTAATAAACAATAGCAGCATGATGAATGGTGGTAAGTCCCATGACAATTACACATTAGGTAAATCTAGAATTTAGATCATCCCAACGGTGAAGAGAATCAGGCTTGCTTGAGTGTTCCGGCTTTAACCCAGAAACGATTGCATTATTACTAGTAACTGGCCTAATAAATTGTTTCATTAAAATCCTACATAGAATTGATAAAGAAACTAGCAAGTTTCATATTTTATTTTGCATTGGCCAAGCCTCACCTTGATGTTTCATTTCAATGAGGGACGTTTTTAACTGAATTTTGTCCGGGGTCACAACTGTACCCAGTCCCTTGGCGGGAAGGAGATGGAAATGCAACACCCCTCATTTTCTTCTCTGCAAGGGCTGTGAAGAAAATTACTACAATATTTCAATAAAATTCAAATGATTTTCTATGAAAATATAAATATAGATCCAAAATTATAGCAGAGAAGAAATCCTTGCTGAAGCCTGATTTTACCATTATCAGCTTGATAAGAGGGTGTCAAGAAGCAATTGGAGTTGCAAAGATTTCCCTACAATGGCTTTATTTTTTTATTTTTTTATTATGCAAAAAAATAAAGCAATTAAGGTGACCAACAGTTTCTTATTTGCTATATTTTCATTTGTATTTTACTGAAATATTGTAGCATGTGCCCAACCCCTCAGCCATTTTAAAGAGGGACATGAGAGGTGTTGTATTTCCACCACCGTGCCGAGACACCAGATGGCACAGTGCTGGCCCCTACTTGCATGGAATTCAAAAAGTCCTCCATTCTGGTTTCCTTATTACAGGTCTTAGAGTGTTGAGATAATGATCCATGCCTACTCAAAAACTTATCATACAAGGAAATATTAAAGTAGCTAGGTTTCCTTTAGAAGGAAAGGCACAGGTTGTGAGGTGACCTCATTAAAGTATTCACACAGGTAGAAAGCCTTGACAGTGATGATTTTGAATAAGTATCTGCACAGGAAAACAGATGTTGACCCCTGCAGAAATGGTTCAGGTCAGGAGAAACTGATAAGAAATATGGTCGTGGCTGAGTGGAACAAACCAGGCAGTCATGGCATTTATGAAAATATATGACAGTCACAAAGGGAGGTATGAATAGATTTGAGTGGGAAGGAAAGGCAAAGTTGAATTTACTTATTCCTAGAAGCAGTCATTTGTAGACTACTCAGCCTCTTGACGTCAATGTTTATTTCTATATGTACTCCATTGTAAACTATTAATACTTAAATAGCAAACCTGCATTGTGTAACTCAGTTTTGTGAAATAACGAATATCATGGATAAACTTTTAGTAAATAAGGAATATCAAACATGGCTAATACAAAATTAAAGTAATGGTATATATTATATACGTAATCTCATTTAGCTTACAAAATTGATATGTTAAACAAGCATCTCACTGAATTCAAATTAGCAGTTTTGGATTATACAATTCAAGAAACGTTTTTAGTTGAAAACCTCACAAAACAAGACAACTGTTATATATACATTACTAGCGTACAACAAAACATATTTGAATGAATAGACTTGGAGACTGAAACGGATATCAATATTTACTTAAACTACTTAAAAAATCTTTTATAAACATACAAAAAAATTAACCACAAACACACCACAATCCAAGGGAGCTTAATAACTATGTATAATTCTAATGATTAGATATGACAACTTAAGTCTTATCATACAAATATATGCATACTCTTAAACATTATTCACTGATACAGTGAGCATAATCTCTCTCTGACCCGCATGTGAGCGCACTCTCTCACTCTCTCCCTTAATGCGATGGATCAGGAAACACTGCAAAGTAAGAAAAGACGAAGGTGAAGAGAAAATCAAAAGCAAAAGAAGAGATAGTTGCCACGACAGTCACGCCAAGACAGTAAACCAGTGTTCATGCTGGTGATTCTGGAAGCCATAGTTTTCAGCATGTAATGATGACAGTCATAGTAAGAGAAGTGGTGGCATTATAATCCAGCGACTCTTACTTGAGCCCTGTGGCCTGGCCCGGGGAAACTCCCATTGTTTACAGATCTAGTGATGACCTGCGCATGGTGATCTGTATCACTGTTAGTCTGTACGTTATCTATTTATGGAATATATGTATATATACATTCATAATACGACTGCATGGTGTTATGAATGGCTTGGGATTAGAGGGAAAGACAACAACTCAGTAAACCTTCCATATCACTTGGCAACGTGGCTCATGCGACAGTGCCGCCTGACGGACCTTGGCAACAGGCGCCAGGCCGCACCATTCAGCGTTACGCCACAATGGACAACTCAAGTAGATCTCACTCTCGCGCCCTGCACAGCCATGCAAGAGAGAGAGAGAGAGAGAGAGAGAGAGAGAGAGAGAGAGAGAGAGAGAGAGAGAGAGAGAGAGAGAGAGAGAGAGAGAGAGAGAGAGAGAGAGGTAGCGACCCTCTCTGAGGAGAGTAATGGAGTTATGTGGCACCAGCGCGGTCTCGTGGGGAATCCTTGAGTCATGCCCAAGGGCTAAAGTTAAAATTGATAGACTATAGTGATAGCTTAATAGCCTTAGAAGCAGACATTGTATTAGTAGTAACAGTAGTAGTATTTATTGTTGTTGCCACAGCAGTAGTAGTAGTAATAGTAATAGTTTTTGTTCTTGCTGTTGTGTTAATTGTAGCCAACAGTAGTTCCAGTAAATGTTGTAATAATATTTGTTAGTGTAATAGTTTTAAAGCAGTAGTGGTAGTAAAGAAAAAAATTGTATTGCTGGCAAGATTAAGTTGTAAGAATGTCAGGTGTAGTAAGAGTAGCAGTTGTAGCAATAGCTAGTAGCTGCAGTTGTTGTAATAGTAATTATGATGTCGTAATAGTGACTGTTGCGCTAGAATAGTTTCTAGCACAAGCACAGGTGAAGGTGGTGGAATCGTTGGTTTCATTCTGTCCGCTCATTCATGAGCTTTGATGTTAGTTCATGGTTGCATGAAAATCAACTTGTGATAAATATTTCAGCTATTTTTTTTAATGACATATTTGAATATTTGTAAACGTATTCCAAAAACTCTCTCACATTCTTATATGAACCTCCAACATGCCAATTTGCATCGATTATAATATACCATACAAGCACATGAAAGACAGGCTTGAGTATCAAACAGTACAGTCGGATTATACTTGAAAGAACTGTGGCCTTTCAAATACCAACAAGTTACCTCATTTCAGGTACATAAAAGACATGTAGCTGTGTAAAAGCAAATGAAAGGTGTTTTGATTATTTATTGCATGAAAATCACATAGGTACTATTCACAAAAGCTCAGTATCACCTTTACCAATATTCAATGCTATTTTGAATAATTTAACCCATGTGATTTACATGCAGTAAAGTATTAAAATTCGTATTATCAGAATTTACAAAATCAAATATCTTGTTATGAACTTGAAATAAGCTGAATTTTAGTTTTTAAAAGGCCACAGCTTGTTTCAGTATGATCTGACTTGTCTTTTGTGTGCTTGTGTGGCATTATTGATGCAAATCGGCATGCATGGGATTAATTCTATTATTAATATTTTTTTTGACGTTCAGCCGATGGTGCCGGTAGACTTTCTTGGTGGGGCCTAATGCCCCCAGCCTGTTTAGGTGCAGGCAAGTGTTTGTAGTGGTGCCATCTTGCTTGGCTCATGCTGTCCTGTGGAGCTCATCTTTGATCCTCTTTTTAAGAGAGAGAATCTGATGTTTGGGTTGATAGGTGGACTTCAGGACAGCAAGTGGATAGTCTTAGGCCACTTGGCAGTGACTGAAAAATCCCAGCTTGTGGTCACGGGCAGAATGTGGACTTGCGTCTTACTGGACGCCGCCCACATGCTGACCACTCAGCCACCGCCTCCTCAATATATATATATATATATATATATATATATATATATATATATATATATATATATATATATATATATATATATATATATATATATATATATATATATATATATATATATATATATATATATATATATATATATATATATATATATATATATATATATATATATATATATATATATATATATATATATATATATATATATATATATATGGGTGTGTGTTTTTTTTTTTTTTTATAGATATATATCACAATATATTTGAAAATAGTAGTTTATTTATCACAAGTTGATCTTTTTGCACAGTCATGAACTAACAATTAATACGCATGTGCCATATTCATCAAAATTCACACTTTGTGGATGGACGGATGAAATGTAATCGACTATAGTAGCAGTTTTAGTAGTAGTGGTAGCAGTAGTATACTTTTATGTGCTTACATATGCAGCACAGCAACAACACTTATGAATATCAAACGCAATGCAACAATATATATTTTTAATACACAATAGGTTTGTGTAATAAAGCAATCTCTCTACAACTATCATCCCAGAGTATGGAAAAATAGACCTATCATCACTAAATCAATACATCATCAAAACTGCCCTCCCTCTAATATTGTCACACGCTATGTTATCCTGTGTCTTCCTCCTGTGCTCAGCAGAAAACAATGGCAGGAGGGGTCTGTGAGACTGTGTAGAGAGCGACGATGCTTGTTCGAGTGAGACGTGTACGTCCTGTCTCTCTCCTTTCCCTCTCCTTCTCCCTCATGTCTGTCTTCATTGGCACATTCACGACAACATTAGTGGTACTATTTTTCTTTCCTCCAGAATGTGCAGACGTGCAGTCGTGCAGTTTGGGTCAGCAGAAGCCTCTGCCAGTCACTGACACCTGAAGCAGCAGTAACACCAGCAAGGACAGAAGGATGGCCATGGGCGCTGGAGGCAGTGGCGGTGCGCTGCTGTAGAAGGGGCAGTAAGGACATTGTGGAGAGAGACAGAAATTAACAGATTTTAAAACTAGTGCAAACTTCCATGAAATATTAAAACATGTTTGTGTCCCACTGCATGTCAGAAAAAGCAATGAAAAGGGACATAGTTCCAAAAAAAGCATAAGGCTAAAATTGGATCTACTTGGTTTCATCAGCTCCAACAAAGCATGAAGGTAAGTTGGCTAAATTTGGTTTAGTATCAAAATAGCAAAACATTGACAAGGGAACAAAAAATGCTGATAAAATGTTGTCACAGTATGCATTTCCTTCCCATTCAGTCACCCCTCTCCTGGCACTAACAGTGTACATTATTGTAGTGTTATCTATTACTGTAAAAGTTCTATAATCTATAAAGATCAATGTTAGGCCATTGTATACTTAGTTGAAGTGAGATGATCCTTGAACTATGCATCTAGATTCTAGACTGACATATTGCCAGATATTACATCATTTTTTCATCTCTCTGCCATCATATATCTACTTCAAATGTTTTCTTCTGCTATATTTAGCCTTTCATCTTGTCCATGTCTTTTGAATTAATGTTATTTCTTAATTGCAGTAATTCCTTTGCATTGAAGAACACCAAAGAGTCAGAGTCCTGTCAAGCTTGCTGTAAACCTGAATCAATATATGTAGGATGAGAGCTCTATGAGGCAACCAAGACAGAGACATGTGTCAGGAGTCTCACTAAGGCCATTGAGGACTATTTCAATGCAAATGACTGATGGCCTGCTTACTGAGCCCCACTCAGACTGCCTCTCAGGTTAGTGCTATTCTAGCAGTAAATGGTTGCCTTGTGGACATGGATGGACAGAGGGCTCGTTGGGCTGAGAACTTTAAACAGTTGTATGTGGGGGACCCTTCGAGTGGACAGCTCACAATTAACTGATGGATTTAAAATAATGGATGCTCTAATTGGAGATCAGAGAGGTTGTGGCAAGGTTAAGGGGTGAAAAGGCAGCTGTATTCGAAACATCAGTGCGGAGCTGCTCAATGCTGGAGGGGAGGCCATGATCCATGAGTTCTATTGACCAAAGTCACTGTAGAGCATCTGTTCACAATATGAAGGTTACCAGCTTTGATTTTGGCGATGGTACAGTAAAGCTGCCCACACACACAGAGGACTGGCGTCAAGAGGCCAGTCCCCACAAAATCCTCACCGTGTGTGGGCTCTTGATTCCAATCATCAGATGGAATTATCCGGCCTCATGGAATTACGTCTGGTTATAAATCCACGTGAGGCCGGGAAAGGATTGGAGTCATTGAAGCCAATCCTCTGCGTGTAGGAGACGGCTCGGGCCAGTCGCTTGAGGCCACGAGATAGGCAAAAGGAGTGATATCACAGACATGCTTCTATATTATTTGCTGTAACTCAACTCATACACGAGATAGGACATTTTGGTTAACACTGTTAACCCAGTAGCTGCGGGGGTCATGTTTCTTAGGTTAGGTTAGGTTAGGTTAAAGGCCCCTCTAAGCAAAATAATGAGAAAGAATCATCACTCACGCAAACCATTTCATAATAAATATCAACGCATATGTGATCAGTTTATGTAACATCTATTTTGGGAGGTTTATATCATGGCACAAATTTGGCCCGTCGCTGCTACAGGGTTAAAGGCAGCGGTCATTGCAGAACCCGACTATGTTTGTGAAAACTCAATGAAACAAACTAAATAAATAGTGACGAGCTGAAGTTAAAGAATCACTCCATAATGTTTATAACACCTTTTACATATTGCTACCATTTGCAGCGGCAATGAATTGAGTACTAAAATAAACAATTCCATTTTATAGAGAAAAGCCTCCTGAACACGATGGTGTATACAGATTTTTCATAAAACGTCAAATAAGCGAAGCACAAAACTTTTTATATAAACTTTTCACCTCATCCCTCGTGTGCGCCGACAGGGTGCGTGCGAAGGGGGTGTAGTGTTCCTAGACTCTGCCATGACAACCCTCACCTCGCCTAAAGATATAGTTGGATATATATATATATATATATATATATATATATATATATATATATATATATATATATATATATATATATATATCAGGACTAGGCGATTGGCGACATCCCCCAGGTGGGGGCTGAACAGATAGCACGACGGCCCCGCGTTCAGGAGGACGCGAGTTCAATCCTCGACCGGTGCCACCAAGCTGAGATTTTTCAGCCGCCGCCGAGTGGCTTAACTACCCACATGCTGTCCAGAAGACCACCTATCAATCCAGACTCTAGATCAGTGGTTTTCAAAATATTTAGTCTGACGCCACACAAACAAACAACTAATATTTTTGCGGCACACCAGACATATATATATATATATATATATATATATATATATATATATATATATATATATATATATATATAAATATATATATATATATATATATATATATATATATAATAATTAGTCACCCTTGATGAATATAAGTTACACTTTACAGTAGTTTCATTAGATTATGTACACAAATCAAAATCCCACCCAAATTTTCGAGGCACACCAAGGAGATAATGGCGGCACACGAGTGTGCTGCGGCACACACTTTGAAAGTCACTGCTCTAGATTCTAGGATTAAAGATGAGCTCCGGGAGGGCAGGATGAGCCAATGCAAGATGGCGCCACTATAAACACTCGCCTGCGCCAGAACGGGCTGGGCCGACCATCAGGACCCACCGGGAAGAAGCCTTGGACCGACCATCAGGATCCACCGGGAAGAAGCCTACCGGTGCAATAGGCCAAGACGTAAAAACAAAAAAAACAAAAACAGCCGACTGGAGCTTTGATATCTGTCCACATGCCAATCTTTAATGCCAATCGTCAGCATGTGTGGGGTTTCGTCTATGATGCCAAGCCTTAAGGCTTGTCCACAAATGATTGTCCTCACAGAATCGTGACGCCAGTCCTCTGCGTGTGTGGGCAGCTTAACCCTTGTAGAATTACATAATTTCATTACACCAACTATTGAATTGCATCCCCTTGGGTCTTTCCATTTCCTTTCTAATCAATCACTTTTTGCCCATCTATTGTCTCTTTCCCTACACAAGTGTCCTGACAATTGCCCCTTCATGATTTCAGTTGCCTTTATTGTGTCATCTACTTGTCTGTTCTCATATCCATTTTCTTTAATGCTGATCCATCTGGTTGGTGAGCATATAATGCGTGTGAGACTGAAGCACTCACTAGGTTTCATGTCTTGCTGCAGTGTATGGTCCTACCAAAACATGTGAAACTGAAGAGAAGGAAGTGTTTTACATCAAACTTGATTTCATATTAGACCAGTGCCCCCCTCAGGACACACTCATTGTCTTGGGCAACTTCAATGATACTACTGGCACTGGCAGGGTCACCTCTGAGTTGTGTGTTGGTCGCCATGGTTCTGGTACCAGGAACACCAACAGTTCTCTTCTTAAGTTTGTAAGATCCAGGAGATTGAGAGTCCATGAAAGCAGAAAACAGCTTCTTATTCTCTCAGTACTTTTCTAGGTATTCTTTTTCTCTAGGTATTCCTCGGCTAGCAAAAATTTTATCTACAGATCCTCTACCTCATCAATGAAACATTCATAACCTACACTTGTATCAGCTATTTCCATCATCCTCTCACTTAAAATCCTTCCCTAAACCTTTCCTTGCACACTGAGTAACCTGACTCTGCTGGAACTCATACACTTCTCTCTACTACCTTCACTTCATACAGAGGAACACTGATGGCCCTCCTCCAGGCATCCTGCACCCCACCTTGTTCACTCCCAGGCTAGATTGTAGATTCACAACATCCACTCCACAGCAACACTTTCCCATATTTTAGTATTTATTCTGTCATGCCACCAATGTTAGGGGCCTTTCTACTTTTAACTTCATTATTTCCTTTTTTATCTCCCCCTTTCAATCTCTCCCTGTGTAAATGTGTGCCCTATATTAATCTTCACACTTGTATTGGTCACTTTTCCTCTTCATTTGACATTCTTTCATCACAGATTCAAAATGCTGCTTTGACACTTTTATCTCCTCATTTGTTTTCTTGAGGTTCCCATTGCTTCCCATTATCCTGCAAGTCTCACTCTTCCTACCCACATTCCTCTTTTAACTTCCTTCCAGAATATATTTTTGTTTTCCTGATATTTTGCCGATGTCTTTCTGCCATAATCCGATCATAAAGGTGCTATCACATGGGCAACTTTACTGGCATCTTGCCACCAATATGGGCATCTTGACGCCAGTATTGGTGGCTGGACTCCGCCAATCACGAGACGCCAATTATCGTCATCATGAAGCCAGTACTGGTGTCTTTGTTTACACTTTCAGCAGTTGTGTGGGCATTGTCTAGCCATGGAGCAAATTATTTGGTCCAAGGATGCTCTTGCCACCCTCTGTGAGCTCTATCGGGAAAACAAGTGTCTGTGGGACACCAGGGATGAAAACTATTCCAAGAGATATATGTAGAGAGAAGTTTTCAAGAAATTAGCAGAAGCTCTGAAGGAGTATCCCACATGGGACCTGTAATGCCTTGTAAATTCTATTATATATATATATATATATATATATATATATATATATATATATATATATATATATATATATATATATATATATATATATATATATATATATATATATATATATATATATATATATATCATCCAGCTTGTTTTGATCTGCGCTGAGGTTGAAAACATATGTTGCACGTGTGATAGGAAGAGCGCTCCTTGCCACCGGTATCGGCGGCTAGATGCCAGTAAAAGACACCAGAAAATCTCCATGTGATAGCACATTTAGTTTCCTTAACATGGAGATTTGTCCCCTCCAGAAATCTCAGAAGATACAGCCACTACCTTGTCTCCCTGAATTACAACAGCTGCTGCTTACCTGGTAGGAGCCGCACACCTCGCACAGGTCCAGGTCGTATAGGGGGTACACCTCCATCAGCGACATGTTGAAGCGCTCTGCAGGGATGGATAAGAAGTAAGAAGAATTGTCATGAATATACCAGTTATGATGTGATGGGGATACTGCCAGTTATGATGTGATGGGGAGACTGCCAGTTATGATGTGATGGGGAGACTGCCAGTTATGATGTGATGGGGAGACTGCCAGTTATGATGTAATGGGGAGACTGCCACCGAATGAAAAGTTGATCTACTCGTGATGTTTTCTCAATCTGCCTGACTGCCACCATATGAAAAATTGACCTACTCTTTATGTTTTCTCCAACTTGCCCAAGATACAAACCCGGGCCCCTGACATGCGAGGCAGACATTTTAGCGCCAAGCCAAGGGGTACCAATAGTTTAAGGTCTTTTGTAGTCTTTATCCACATCTTGGGCTGTTGCACTGATAATAAAAGCACCAATAACCCAGTAGCAGCGACGGGCCAAATTTGTGCCACAATTTAGACTCCCCAAAATAGATGATACATAATCTGATCACAAATGCTTTGATATATATTATGAAATGGCTTGTGTGAGGGGTGATTTTTTCTCATTTTTCTCGCTTGGGGGGACCATTAAGAAACATGATCCTCGCTGCTACCGGGTTAATAATGACAATACTTCATGTAGATCTTGAACAAATATAATTATACCAGACTTTTTTTATCTATGGTTTTATTACAAGCCATTTTCCTTTATGCTTGTTATTTGTTGCTCTAATGTTGCAGTAACTTTATGCTCATTCTTCCCAATAGTTCTCTAAATATTTGCAGCATCTGCTCCAAGTTTCATGTTGTTGTTTCTTTTACTACAACTACAGTTACTATTGCTACTATTTCTAACTACTGCATATTCTGTCAACACTGCAATAGCTACACTAAGACCAGCTGTTGCCACACACTGCTCCACCCAACACTTGCCAGGCTGGTAGAGGTCGTACACTCGCGCCATGTTGTAGCGGGAGTGGTTGGTGACACGGTGCCAGCGCTCCACCTCGTATGTCTCACACGTCTCCTCTGAGTTCAGCTGCAGGAAAACACGTATTAATGGGTGATTATGTACTTAAAGGGAAAGGCAAGAAATTGTAAGCACACACAGCAGAACAAAGGTGTGGGTGGATGGATAAAGGTTTACAAAAATCACCCTAAGTGTAAACTACAGACTAACTTTGAAACAAGCTGCGGTGTCAGAGAACTGGAGGAAATGTGTAACTATTATGTTGTACAAATTAAAGGGAGCCAAGGATGAATGAGAGGTATAAGTTTATTGTTTTTTTCAGGGATGGTAAGGAGGAGTGTTTCAGCAGCCTGATTGGAGTGAGGAACAAGTTTGGTATGGAGAAGAAAGAAGTTGAGTGTGTAGGCTACGTTGCCTTTATAGACTATGGGGAAGTTTATAACAAGTTATCAAGATCAGGTTGTGGTGCATTTTCAGCTGCAGCATAAGTGAACATCTGTCTGAGAGGGAACAAGGTCTTCTTATGACACAATAGCAAGTGAACAAAGGATATCCACCATTTCAAGGACTAGTGTTGGAGTGAGGCAGTGGTAAGTGGTGTCACCTTGGCTCATTAACATTGTGAGTAAGTAAATGGAAGAGATGAGGACGTTAGAAATGCAACACACATCAGGTACTCACATTATTGAAGAAGAACTTGACCTCTGTGCTGGTGCGGTAGGCCCAGCGCAGGTTCCTCACGGTCCGGGACTCCACCAGGCGGATGAGGTCGTCCTGCATCACGTAGTAACCAGAGGGGAGATGCACCTCAACCACCGCCACGCCACTCGTCTCAGACTCTCCCAAGTTGGTCCAGCTGCAGAGAATGGGAATTAATACTATACGCAACTTCCTTTCTTTTTTTATCCCAGTTCAGTTTTCATGTACTTCCCTTTGATATCCTGACATAACTGCATTTAAGTGTTTATCCTCTTGTATCTATTATGTATTTTCCTGCTTGTTATTGAGAGGGAACTGATAGGTATTAAATGCACCTCACTCTATCTTATTTAATTTTGCTCAGTTTTCATGCACTTCCCTTAGATCTCCTTGCAAAGCCTTCAGACATAACTGCATTTAAGTGTTTATCCTCCTGTATCTGCTGTGTATCTCCTGTTTGTTGTTGTGAGAGGGAACTGATAAATACTGAGTGCATCTCACTTATTTTTTCATTTAATTATGCTCAGTTTTCATGTACTTCCCTTAGATCTCCCTGCAAAGCCTTCAGACAGAACTGCATTTAAGTGTTTATCCTCCTGTATCTGCTATGTGCTTCCTGTTTGTTGTTGTGAGAGGGAACTGATAAGTACTAAATGACCTCACTTATTTTTTCATTTAATTATGCTCAATTTTCATGTAACTTCTCTTAGATCTCCTTGCAAAGCCTTATGGCATAGCTGCATCCTCCTCTATCTGATGCATTTTCCTGTTTGTCAGATTGAAATGTCTATTCAATTGTGTCTTCCAAGAAAACACTGGTGAGCACTCACACTTCAAAGACTCTGTCATGTGGCCAAGGCTAGAAATAGAAGATGAGCTTATGGTTTATGCAAATATTCCAAGACAAGATGTGAGGATAAAGAGCTGATATATTAGACAAGAAAAGAAGGTAAAATTTAGACGATGTATGATGAAACAAATACAGGAGGCAGAAGGGGATGAAAGGAGTTATATAAATAAACTAAATTACAATGGATCATTAACTAAAAATAAATAGAAAAACTAAAAGCCGAGGTAGGAAGAGGTTTAACCGTGTAGCAGCGACGGGATAAATTTGTGCCATGATATAAACCCCAAAAAATAGATGATACATAAACTGATCACAAATGCTTTGATATGTATTATGAGATGGTTTGTGTGAGGGTTGAATTTTTTTTTTTTCTCGCTTAGAGGGACCATTAAGACACTTGATCCCCACTGCTACCAGGTTAACTCAAAATAAATAGAAAAATTAAAAGCCGAGGTGGGAAGAGGTTTGAGAAGGTCGGGCACCACCTGCATAAGGCGTCATCCATACACACACCACACCAAGACCTACAGAAACCTGTCTGCCTCCTCAGCTGTCTTATTGTTGTCTTCAAGGCTTCTTTCACATTTACTGTTTTGCTCTTGATGTTAGCAACTGCTTGCCTCCCAATTTTGGTAGCTTTCATGGACTAAAATTTTTCAATTTTATCTCCATTTGAAATGTTGTCCAAATTAATAATTATGTAGTTTCCCTCATTTATGATTTTACTGATAAGCTTTTAAGTAGTCTAAAAAGGGAAGATCATGTCTAAATTTGACAACTTTAGCCCAAATTTTGTAATTATTTTTGCTTGGTTCAAAGGTAGTATGTATTAACTATTTCATTTCCTTTTTGCAGTTGTTTGCTTGCCTTTACCACAAGAAAATATGATAATTAGATGAGGTGTGAGGTGCTACATACCTCTGACAGGCGGTGAAGCGAAGGTGAGAATTATTTCTGCCATAAAACTCTGAATAGACTGTGAAGTCGAAAGCAGGCACTGGCGGGTAGTCCAGCAGGGGCTCCACATCCACGCCAAAGCTGTAGTCGAGCTGGACCAGCGCCTGGCCCGACCCGTGGCCCACGATGCTCACGTGGCCCCAGATGTTGCTCAGCTGTAAGGTGGGGAGACAAGGCATTAGTAACAACCTGTAGCCATCATACTGAGGCACCACTACTTTATTTGTTTCCTCTAATATTACTCAGCTTGCCGGTTTAGGGTGGGGGACTTTAATCTACTTAATTGTCTGGGTGAGATGCTGACCTTGGCTTAAATCCCTGGGTGGGATGCTGACCCTGGCTTAACTACCAGGGTGGGATGCTGACCCTGGCTTAATTGCCTGGGTGTGATGCTGACCTTGGCTTAATTGCCTGGGTGTGATGCTGACCTTGGCTTAATTGCCTGGGTGTGATGCTGACCTTGGCATACACGTCAGGATCCAGTTAATTGTTGACTTCCCGGTGGTAAACCCAGACTGCTCAGGTCCTTTAAACTTTAGCAGATGAGATCAAATTTGCATCTGCAGGAGATGAGTGAGCACGTTGCCAGACACACTGAGCAGTGGGATACCACGGTAACTGTTGCAATCCTGTCGGTCTCCTTATCCTCTCCAGATAGGGACAACCAATCCCCTATTCCAATCAAAAGTAATGGCGCCGGTCTACCACACGGCAGAGAGCACCGCATGCAACCCACGAATCAAAACTTAAACCCCAGCTTTCATCATCTCAGTACTGATATTGCCTTTCCACCCTTCAATATCCTCACAGCCTCTCTCACTTCTGCAAGAGAGGATGGAGTTGAATTTATTGGTGAAACAGCAGTCGCCATCTGCAACCCAGCCAGAGGGAGCTGCCCACTTTGGGGCTCTCCGATGTACAACTGCTCGAAGTACCTGACCCAACGAGCCAGGTGCCCATCCGCTGTATTTAATGTCAATTTTTCAATGTACATACGATGTATCTGAATTAGCCAAGTCTGGGGGATGCTAAGCACCACTAACCTTCTTCCTTATTATACTATCTCTACAATAAACAGTAATTATAAGAATGTACAATACAATAAACACAATACTACAATCTACTACACTAATCTCTACAATAAACACAAGATACACTGTAATACAACACAATTGCTCCACCTTCCCTCAACCTCTCATCCCCTGACTCTCACCTCAAAAGACCGCAGCTCTGCCAGTCCGAGATTGTTGTTGATGTGAAGTTGGGGTCAGCCGAGTGTTCGATGACGACCCACATGTCCGTCACGTCCCTGAGGCGAGCGCGGTACGAGTACTCCACGAGCGCCTCCATGGCCGCCACACTGTCCTGGGGGGCACAAGGGCATGGGAGGGTGAGGCACGGGGACAGTAGGGATTAATAGATGAGAGAGAGAGAGAGAGAGAGAGAGAGAGAGAGAGAGAGAGAGAGAGAGAGAGAGAGAGAGAGAGAGAGAGAGAGAGAGAGAGAGAGAGAGAGAGAGAGAGAGAGAGAGAGAGAGAGAGAGAGAGAGAGAGAGAGAGAGAGAGAGAGAGAGAGAGAGAGAGGGGGGAGGGTGAGGCATGGGGACAGTAAGGACTAAGAGAGAGAGAGAGAGAGAGAGAGAGAGAGAGAGAGAGAGAGAGAGAGAGAGAGAGAGAGAGAGAGAGAGAGAGAGAGAGAGAGAGAGATCAACTCATAAGATTTTTTCCATCCATATTTTGATCCCCAGATAAGATTATTCCTAACTCAAAACGCTTATCTCTTTCCTATAGACTGTCCTTCACTGTTCTTGTCATAAACTTTTCCTTTACCACAAACACCCCAAGGTACCTCATAACATTTTTTCATCTATCTCTGGCTCCCCATATTGGCTTCTCTCTTCACTAACACAAACACTCCTCGTCACAACCCTTAACCCGGTAGCAGCGACGGGCCAAATTTGTGCCATGACATAAACCCCCCAAAATTACATAATGCATAAACTGATCACAAATGTGCTGATATGCATTATGAAATGGTTTGAGTGAGTGATGATTTTTTTCTCATATTTCTTGCTTAGAGGGGCCAAAAAAACATTATCCCCGCAGCTACAGGGTTAAAACTGTTCTCCATTGCTACCATCCACTCCTTGCCCACAAACACCGCAGTAACTATAACACTTTTTTCAACCTTTTCCTCTACAGATTTATCTCCTCCCAAACCCAAGCATTCCTCATCACATCCCTCAAACTATTCCCCATTCTTACAAACCACTTTTTTTTTAAGAACAACTCTATTCTTCGGACACTTACCAGGGTGGAGATGAGGCCGCCATCCAGCTCCCGCATCACAGCCAGGAAGCGCACGATGTTCTCTTGAATGATCCCGATGCCGTCACTGGCCACATACACGAGCAGGGCGTAGGCGGTGGTCTCGACGGCGTGTGCGTCCCACTTCTGGTCGTCCTTGGGCAGCACGAAGGGGCGTTGGCTGTTCTCCTACACCAAGTTGTTGAAGGACATGGGCTCGCGAGACCAGTACACTTTGTTACCTGGGAGAGGAGAGATGAATAGATATTATGGGAAAGAGAATTGTAGAGGATATTGCGTGGAAGTTAAGAAAATAGCAAGGATAGGAATGGAAAGAGTGCGACATGTGAAATATGGAGGAAGGGGACGAGACGGGATGAATGAGGATGTGAGAAAAGGATTGCAGAGGATGTTACGTGGAAGGCATGACAATAGAAAGAATAGGAGTGGCAAGAATGAGACTTGTGGAAGAACTTGTGGAAAATGACATACAAACTTTTTTTTTTTACAGTAAAGGTCAGTTCAAGGGCATAAAAAAAGGTAACAAATGTGAAAAAAAAACCCGCTTCTCACTGTTCCTATAAAGAGTTAAGACTAGTGGCCGAAAGATAGGTCAATTTCGGGAGGGATTTTATTTTTCTCCCTCCACCTCCACCTCCTCCTCCTCTTCCTCCTCCTCCTCCTCCACCTCCTCCTCCTCCTCCTCTTCCTCCTCCTCCTCCTGTCCTCACTGTGCTCCCTCTTCATGCTGTCCAGGAGGTTAAAGGCTGTTTCCTTCTTGCTGGAGTCGGCCTTGGAGAGCGCCCACACGACCATCGCCACCTCGTAGGGGTCAGGGTGGCTCTCCAGCTCCTTCTCCAGGTACCTGAGGGGGAGGGACAGGGCGGGGCAATGGTGAGCTTATCATGATTTTTTTTTTAAAGGTAAAGGTCATCGTCAAGAGAAGAATACTCAGTGTCAATGTCATAGTCAGAATCAGTGTTGTTGTAATCAGTCTCGCTGTCTGACCGGCCGCCACCCACATCGTCGTTTCCAGGACCTGATAAACGAAAAAAGTCTCATTGTAGATTTTATAAACATAGGGAGAAAAGAACACACACACACACGCACACACACATAATTTTCCTTACTCACTAATTTTATATAAAAATATGAGATATTCTGCTTACCAAGTAATAGCTTCCTTCGTTTCTTGGGCTTCTGAGGACGACGTTGCGTATCAGTGTAATCCTCTGGGCTTGAAGAAAGCTCCTCAGATGACTGACGTGCACTCGCCATCGTGTCAACTCAGAGACTAATCATCGTCTCATCAGGTAGGTGACCACTGGGTCACCTGCGGTCAGCTACCGTATCTCGCTAGCTGCTTTAATTATCTGAGATATACCCTACGCGGCGCTGCCTACTGGTCGGCTTGCCGCTACTACGTAGTTAATGTGTATATAACTTGTTAGTTTTTCGTTAGCATTTTAGAGGTCATTACTTCCTTACTTAGTATGTACTGTATTTTTCTTGTGCATATTTCAGATAAGTGCTTATAATAACCATGAACTACTGGTTCTTGGTTGGATACATAAGTTATGTTGAAAATCCTAAAGACGAGAGTCCTTTTTTTTATTTTTTTTTTAGCTGTTGTTGCAGGAATCATCAGCGACCTGTGGTTTCTTGTCTTTAGCAAACTTGGAATCAATCCTAGCACCACACTAATGCACTTTGCTCACAACAGATAGATGATGTGACAAAGGTCAGTGAAAGAAAATAAACTAGAGTTCATTCATAACTGCACCTGCCGTCACGACCCACGAGTGTACGATCGCACATAATAAAAATCAAGAGCAATTGTTTGTGATGTTATTGAAGGCTTAGCTATATACCAATGCCTGAGACTTGTATACCAATGCCTACTTTGTCAGGTTTTACTACAACAGATGCTCTAGACTCCTAGAGAGCCTTGCCAAGCTCCTAGCTACTAAAGGTTTCAGGGGCCGTGTTCCCCTGTTTTTCGCAAATAAAACTTAACAAAGTGTCGGACAAGGATGTTATATTGGCAGTGGATGTTTGAGACCCCGACTTAATGGGCAAAAATATGATTTGGTGTCACATGTGGATAATGAAGCACTTATAAGAGTAAATTAGGGTAAACTTGGGTAAAAGTTAAAGGCACTGTGAGCGAGGCTAGCCCCGCCAACGACAAAGGTGTTGTTGGGTAGTTGGGTGGGGATGATTGTGTGAGGAAGGAAAGGTTGGGTATGGGGGAGGTTGGTGAACCAACAAGGGATGAAACCAGAAACTACTGCTCGCTTACATACAAGCAGCATGTACTACCAATAGTCACATTTTCCAAGTAAAGGATAAGTGATTTCCTTCGAGTAAAACTGTTTCTCCCCAACTGATAGTCCATATAAGGAACATCCATATTTACAGTAGATTAACTATTGCTACGGTGTGTGTGTGTGTGTGTGTGTGTGTGTGTGTGTGTGTGTGTGTGTGTGTGTGTGTGTGTATTTACCTAGTTGTATTTACCTAGTTGTGACATACGGGAAAAGAGCTACGCTCGCGCTGTCCCATCTCCATATTCTCTCTTATCCAACTTTTCCTTAAAATCATGAATATTTCTTGCACAAAGCACCTCCTCCTCCAGTCCATTCCACAGCTCAATGCTTCTGTTTGGGAAGCTAAATTTTTTCACATCTCGCCTACACGTGGTCGTCCTCAACTTCTTTCCATGTCCTCTTGTTTCTCTCTCGCTCCACACACACAGGTCCTCTCTGTCCAGATTCTCCGACCCGCTCGCCACCCTGTACACTGCTATCAGGTCTCCTCTTTCTCTTCTTCTCTCCAGGGTTGTGAGCCCCATGCTATTGAGTCTCTCCTCGTAAGTCCGATCCCTAAGTTCCGGTACCATCTTAGTTGCCATTCTCTGCACTCTTTCCAGCTTTCTTATATTCTTCTTTTCGTGAGGAGACCAGACCACTGCTGCATACTCCAACCTTGGCCTTATCATTGTAACTATTATTTTCTTCATCATCTCCTTGTCCAAATACACAAATGCCGTCCTTATGTTCCTCAGCAAACTCATAGTTTGTCCCGTTATCCTGTTGATGTGTTTGTCTGGTGACATGTTCTCTGAGATAGTCACTCCCAAAGTGTGTGTGTGAGTGTATGTGAAGCAGTAAGACATAATTGCTGGTTGGATGGATGATTACTCATACGTCAGAGCTAAACGTCACATCGACGTCACGAGAAGATGAGCGGGGCGGGACTAGCCTCGCTCACAGTGCCTTTAACTTTTAGCCAAGTTTACCCTAAATTTACTCTTGTAAGTGCTTCATTATCCACATGTGACACCAAATCATATTTTTGCCCATTAGGTCGGGGTCTCAAACATCCACTGCCAAAATAACATCCTTGTCCGACGCTTTGTTAACGTTTTATTTGCGAAAAACAGGGGAACACGGCCCCTGTTAGCCTTTTTGTTAGCTGTTTTTTTGTGTGTTTTTGATTAAGGCGCGAACTGTTATCTCACGTCAGGTCCGGTGTGCCGTTGCCTGCTTTCTCCAGTTGATAGAAGTCGTGAGACAACACAATAGCCTTTTAGTTAAGTGATGTGAGTTATGTGTTGGCCGAGCTGAACCGTTAAGTTCACTTTGAGTTCACTTAATTTACTCTCTCTCTCTCTGGTTGATTAAATGGTTGTATTGCTTTTTAAATATATTCACAGAATAGTTACAGTACTTTGTGGACGAGTCGTAAGTTGTACGCACGCTCCGAGAAGTCCTGTGCTCTCGCCCGCCGCCCGCTCTGTTCTGCCCCGGCGTCTCCCGGGACAGGAGCGGCCAGCGGCACCATGCTTGCTGAATCAACACCGTTCCCACGGCAAGGAACACCTCCTAAGCACAACGTAGCATCTGTGTGTAACGTCCTGGCGCCGCTGGGCCATGCGATACGACATACATTCACACATTCACGTATGTTATAATATACACGTTACATCGCTCGGTCACGGAAAAAGTCGCGACCTCGCGGCTCACCCAACCCTTAAAATCAGTGTACCTACCCATGTTACAGTCGCACAATGTGTACTAGTTAAACCAGGGCCTATTATGGTTGCATGTAAAAAAAATATATATACAAGTCAGAGCCCGCCTAACGATACAACATCGGGAAATGCCAATGACAATAAAAATAATCATGGAAGTAACAATAAATGGGCAAAGTACATACAGGGCGAGGTAAACAGGGCTAAAGTCGTGGACATGGTAGCTCAGCACTATTCCGAGAACACAAAATAATAGCTCGAACAGTGATTTACAAGATACATCCTAGAAAAAAATAAATTGACTAAATTGTAATTAGGATACATGGTAATGGAGCTATTTGGAATAGTAATACGAAAAGAAAAAAAATCCTTGAAGAAGATTTGATACAAATTGAGTCTTCGAGTCACAATGCGTACGAACTCAGCGCGGTGGGGCAACTCTTGCCTGAAGATGGTTGTATAAACTCAGAGCCCGCTTAACAAGGCAGAACAGGGGGATGACAATGATGATAAAAAGAACCACCGGCAAGATCAGCGATGGGTAATGTACATATGGGGCAAGGTAAACCGGTAGAGAGTCATGGACAGCTGACTCCAATTCCGAGAAATTTGAAAAGGTTAGCTCGGAAAGGCTATTTGTCACATAAACTGTTGATGAAAGTCATCATTTGCTGATCCTAGTGTCAGTTCATCACAGCTTCCCACGGCCAAAAGCACGACGTGTTGTTAGACATCCTGTTGTGCGACACCGACCGGATGTCGCCACACGTACAGTCATACATACACATGTACATTATAATATACACATTACACCCCTGAAACCGTTAGTAAGCAGCAATTTTAATGCTACTGCAGATAGTGACCTAAATTTGCAAAATATTAATTGTGTGTTGAATCTGTTGTTGCATATGATATGATATCTCCAAGTACCTTTATATATTATGTCATAGAACCCATAGGCACAGTCTTTGAGTAACTTATTTAGATCTTAACCCCATGTCCTTCCTCTCTACCTTACCCCGTCTTCCTTCAGTATCCCTCCTTACCGTGCCGCCGTCCCCCTTCTATCCACTATTCCCTCCCTCACCTGATGGCATTGGTTTTGGCAATGTTGACCCTCGCCCGGTTCTTCCCCTGCATGGAGGGCAGCACGGCCACCAGCGTCAGCACCACCTGCGCCGTCAGGATCACGCCGTTCTCCGCAGTGGTGCCGGGCCTGTAGTATGGCTGGGCAGGGGTAAAGGAGAGGAAAGTTAGGGGGAGGGGAAACTAAAGATAAAAAGGAGTGATGAAATAGTTAAGAGTAGTTGGAAGGGACGGTGGAGACAGGGAGGTTATTAAGAGGAGTATGAAAGAGGGGAAACTAAAGATAAAACAGAGTGATGAAATACCGGTAGTCAAGAGTAATTGAAGGGGACGTAGGAGATAGGGAGGTTATTAAGAGGAGTATGTGAGGGAGGTAAACTAATAAAGGTAAGAAGGAATGCTGGAATAGTTAACCCCTTGACTGCGGATTTCCTACAAGATGTCACCAAGCTACATGGATTGAACAAAAAGTGCCTGCTACAATTCAATGAAGAAAAATGTAAAGTCCTGCACCTTGGGAGGGGATATCCAGCACACCAGTACCACATGGGAAACATTCCACTATCCACCACAGAGGCAGAGAAAGACCTCTGAGTATATGTTACCAGGCTACCAGTGAAGGTGAAATATGTGTCAACTGCAGCGGGCAGGTTAACAAAGTGGGAGGATAGATAGGAGACAGAAGTCAGGGGAGGAGAGCATGAGGAGGTGGAACTCTAGGTAAAAGGAGTGATGAAACATTGAGGAAGAAAGTAAGTAGGGTGGGTTGAGGGGAGGAAGTAGGTATGGAGGTTAGGGGAAGGAACACATTAGGAGGATAGAACTGAAGGTAAAAAGGAGTGATAGGAGACAGGGAAGGTAGGGGGAGGGAGAGCATGAGGGAGGTGGAACTCTGGGTAAGAGGAGTGATGAAACAATTGAGGAAGAAAGTAAGTAGGGTGGGTAGAGGGGAGGAAGTAGGCAGGGAGGTTAGGGGAAGGAACACGTTAGGGGGATAGAAGTGAAGATAAAAGGGTGATAGGAGACAGGGAAGCAGGGGAGGAGAGCATGAGGGAGGTGGAACTCTGGGTAACAGGAATGATAGGAGACAGGGAAGTTAGGGGGAGGGACACCATGATGGAGGTGGAACTATGGGTAACAGGATTGATATGACACAGGGAAGCAGGGGGACGGAGACCATGAGGAGGTGGAACTCTGGGTAACAGGAGTGATAGGAGACAGGGAAGTTAGGGAGAGACCATGAGGGAGGTGTAACTCTGGATAAGAGGAGTGATGAAACAATTGAGGAAGAAAGTAAGTAGAGTGGGTAGAGGGGAGGAAGTAGGCAGGGAGGTTAGGGGAAGGAACACGTTAGGGGGATAGAAGTGAGGATAAAAAGAAGTGATAGGAGACATGGAAGCTAGGGAAAGGAGAGCATGAGGAGGTGGAACTTGAAGCTGGCTAAAGAAGTTGTGAAATAATTGAGGAAAAGTAAGTAGGGTGGGTAGAGGGGGGGAAGTAGGCAGGGAGCGTTAATTAACCTGGTACCAGCGAGGGGCCAAATTTGTGCCATGATATAGACTCCCAAAATTAGATGATGCATAAACTGATCACAAATGCGTTGATATATATTATGAAATGGTTTGTAAGAGGATGATTTTTTCTCATTTTTCTTGCTCAGAGGGAAGAGCCTTTAGAAACATGATCCCCGCAGCTACCGGGTTAACCTTCCTTTACACCTGTCCGTTCCCTCAGGTGGCAGGCAGGTGTATGGGAACCCTGCATCTCACCCACCCAGGACACCAAGAGTAACCAAGCCTTCCACCGTTACATGGGGAGGGGTCGGAGGTGTGGACGACCCCCCACCCATCTGCTAAAATGTCCACTTTCTACAACGAGAGTGAAACGAAAACTGGTACCTTTCTGTTGCATTTCTGGAGAACTCAGGGTTTTCTTTATTTATTTTCAGTATTTAAGTTACAGAATCGTACATTGAATATTATAGAGCAAGATTTAAAGGCCTAGGAAAAAATCTTTGTGCCTCATTCCTCATATGCAGCTTGACGCCACCGCTGGGCTCCTTCTCATCGCCATACGTGTTCCCGCTTTCTCGTTGGACTGATTTGTAGTGGGTGTATATTGGCGCATACTCTCAAGCCGAGCCGAACTCTTCGGAGAAAAGATGCCATTGTAGGGAAAACTTTGCAACTCCAATTGCTTCTTGACACCCTCTTATCAAGCTGATAATGGTAAAATCAGGCTTCAGCGCAAGGATTTATTCTCTGCTATAATTTTGAATCTATATTTATATTTTCATACAAAATTACTTGAATTTTATTGAAATATTGCGCGTAGCACTTGCCTCAACCCTTGCAAAAGTTGAAAGAAAATGAGGGGTGTTTGCATTTCGTCTCCTTCCCGCCAAGGACTGGGTACAGTTGCAGACCCCCGGACAAAATTCAGTTAAAATGTCCCTCATTAAAATGAAACATCAAGGTAAGGCTTGGCCAATGCTTGGAAATAAAATATGAAACTCTGCCAGGGCCGGATATCCTATACGCCAAGTACACCATGGCATGGAAGTGCCCCAATCAGTGAGGGGCCCACAAAACCACAATGGATAGACTCCGACCCATAATTGGGCCCCCACATAATAAATCCTGATGCCCGTAGCCTCAGGGAGATCAGTATGCTTCGTTGGACTGTTGATAAAAAAAATATATATATATATATAAATAAATAGATAAAATAAAATAGCGAGAACTTGTTTACAAGTGTTGGCAATACAGTTAAGTCAACAGCGCCGGCGGGCGGCAGGAAAACCGGCAACTCACCAGTATGGCCACAAAAAATATATATCTGCATAAAAAAATCATAAATGAACACTGCAATATATGCTTGACTATCTTATTATTAAAACCATTTTAAGATATCTATATAAAAGTTACTAATTTATATAATCATTTCACTATAGACCAACCTATATTAATATGGCCTTAATATACATATTATTTCATATTTTTTAGTATTCAACCTTATTTCTAACCATTTATGCTTATATATATATATATATATATATATATATATATATATATATATATATATATATATATATATATATATATATATATATATATATATATATATATATATATATATATATATATATATATATAATATAAGTTTAATATAAGGTTGATTTATAATAATGAAATGATTATAAAATTAGTAACTTTTATATAAATATTCACAGTTTGAATACAGATAGTCAACATATTAAGAATGTTCATATATTGATTTGTTATGTACAGATATATTAATTTTTATGGCGTCAGGAAGGTTTTTTGTCACAGCGCATGAAATGAGTCAGGCTCGGCGAATATTCGTTGCGACTTCTGGTCGAGCTCGAGCAAAAACTACTGAAGCTAGGAAGGCGATCTTGGTGGCAAATGAAAGCTCTTTTAATACAGATTAATGATCAGAAAAAAAGGTTGGAAAGCATTAAATAAATAAAAAAGTTATAAGCAAAAAACTAGGACGTGTCCAAATCGCGGCAAAAGGGCAGAAAACCGGCTATTTTGTCACAGCTCAACGACGAACTTGGAATAGAGCTATCGAAAAATCCTTCGAGTTGCTCAAACTACATTGCCAAGAGGGGCTACATGTCAAATTACAGCCCTTAGAGGCACAGAACGTGGCAAGAGGGCTAATACACTAAACGAAAATGACCAGAGGTCTGGGTTCGTCAAAATCGCTCTTGGGAGAAGGGAAATAAAAGTTAAATGCACCATAAACTTTTCTGTAGCCTCAGAAATAAGGAAGTTATGGCGATTCGCACCGGCAGTTGATTTCCAAGAATTTGCGAAAAGGTTATTTTTCAAATTGCAGTTTAATGACAAGGCGCGTAACCAAATCTGGGGAGAAGTAAGCCGTCCATTACTTGAGACAGTCATTGACTACAGAGATTCTTGAGTTTCTTCCTATTTTCAGCCATTCAGGGTGAAAGTCTTCAAAAAGATGTACTGAAAACTCTCGGAGAAGAGCATTTACTTATCCCTTGATGACTGCAGAGGCCAAAGTTATGACAACGCTGCAACATAAAGTCAGAGATATGCTGGTCTACAAGCAACAAGATGGCGCCACTATAAACACTCGCCTGGTGCCAGAACGTGGCTGAATGAAACCATCACGCCCCACCGGGAAGAAGCTTATTGGGCCAAACCATCAGGAACTCAGGATCCACCGGGAAGAAGCCTTCAATTGTGCAATAGGCCAAGACGTAAAAAAAAAAAAATAAATAAATAAATAAATAAATAATTAAAAATAAATCCATTAATTAGCAGATTACATTCCATATGCAGCAATATTCCTTTAAATATAGTTGGGATTGCCAGCGTCAACTTCTTGCCTGGATAACTTTGCAATTTTCTTTTGGACTTGTGCAGGAATTATATACATATTCATTTGGATAAACAAAGCGCTGGAATTCACTGAATAAAGTGTCACTAATGAAAATGAGAATTCTAACCCTAAAACATTATCTTCTCTTCCACATCGTTAAGCATTTCCATTCTGAATCAGTGAAAAGCTTACTGCACTTAACCAGCATCTATGTTATAAGTTAATTTCAAAATGAAATTGCAGACAATGAGAAGTAAAAGGAGATATGCTCGACTTGCTGTGTAATCAGTTTTTCTTGGTGCAGAGAAAAATGTGCCCCTTCATGAAATAATGCATTACAAATGTGTGTTCTTTGAACAAGATCACTCCAGCGCTTTCAGAAAGCTAGTACTCTTCTCCAAAAGCACAAATATTTATATCAACATTTGTGGCTGTATCGTTGTTTCTATCACTAATGAAAGTTTCTGTTGCTGAGCTTCGTGAGGAATTTGATGAACTTAAGAATGATTTAAAAAATCTCATGGAAAAAT
>NW_026112142.1:786777-904277 GCF_024679095.1 Eriocheir sinensis
AGTGCCACATGAAAGACTCCTCAAGAAACTTAAGTCGGCGGGATTAGGCGACGATCTGACAGCGTGGATCAAAGACTGGCTCACTGAAAGAAAACAACGAGTTGTACTCAACGGACAGGCCTCCGAGTGGCTCCCGGTCACAAGTGGAGTGCCACAGGGGTCAGTGCTGGGACCCATACTTTTCATCATATATATCAACGACCTAGAACTAGGATTAAAATCCAATCTTTCAAAATTTGCCGACGACACAAAGGTGGGTGGGAAGGCCCTCACGACGGCAGACTGCGAAATTATCCAGAGAGACCTGGACCAGATCACTCGGTGGTCAGAAAAATGGCAGATGTCCTTCAACACTACCAAATGTAAAGTAATGCATATCGGATCCAGAAACAGCAACCACATATACCACATGGGTGGCGAACCACTACATGTTGTGCAAGAGGAAAGAGACCTCGGGGTCACCATCAGCAGTGACTTGAAACAAACAAAACACTGCAAGTCCGCCTGTAAGAAAGCCAATACAATGCTTGGGTTCATATCGAGGAACTTCGAATACAAGACGCCGGGAGTTATGTTATCCTTGTATAATTCGCTGGTAAGGCCCCACCTGGAATACGCCGTGCAATTCTGGTCTCCTAATTACAGGAAAGACATTGAATTACTTGAGAGAGTACAGCGCCGCGCCACGAAGATGATACCATCACTGAGGACGAAACCCTATGAAGAACGACTCGAGCGACTCAACCTCTTCACGTTGGAAAAGAGACGACTGCGGGGAGACATGATACAAGTCTTCGAGTACCTGAACAAGCTCAGCAACGTTGATCACTCCAAACTCTTCACGCTACAAACTAACCTGAGAACAAGAAACAACGGAAAAACAATTCAAGCAAAGCGATGCAATACCGACATCGGCAGGAGTTACTTCTCGAATAGAGTTGTTCGCCACTGGAACAGCCTTCCTGCAGAAGTGGTTAGCGCAGAGACCATCAACTCCTTCAAGAAACGCATTGATCGCCACTTTGCTGCAACAGGAGTGAACTGAACGTTCCCAAGAGTAGGTACACAAGTGCTTTAATCCTTCCCTGCAAGCCACTTCTGTGGCAAACGGATTGATTAAATCACTGAACGCAGGCAGCCTAGTAATGAGCCAACAGGCTTTCTGCTGCCTGCTAGTCCATGTTTCCATGTTTCCATGTTTCCTCCTCCTCCTCCTCCACACCTTCAGACAGTGATTTATTAGCAAGAGTGCTATGAACAGTATTCCACCATTGAGGGCTCAGGCATACGAGGAGTGAGTCACCCTCTTCATGCTGGAAAAGACGCCCTCAGGGGGATGTGATGCAGGTTTTCAAGTGCCTCAAGTTCAGTAACGTGGACCCTCCAAGTTTTTTGAGCCACAAACTAACCTGACAACTGGAAGCAGCGGCCTACATGTTCAAGCTGGGCGGTGCAGTACAGACGGCAGGAGTTTCCTCTCAGACCGAGTCACCCAACACTGGAACAACCTTCCCTCAGAAGCAGTAAATGGGAACACCATCAACTCCTTTGAAAATCTAATCGACTGTCATTTTGTAGCGTCAGGAATGAATTGAACGCCTAAGTGCTAAGTGGCTGTCCAGCAGATTAAATCACCAGAGCGGGCAACCTCGTAATGACCAATAGGCTTTCTGCTGCCTGCATTTCCAATGTCGTCCTCCTCACCAACTCTTCCTTGTTTCAGAGAAAATGCCGAAGTGTCTACCCCAAAATGACGCCATGGAGGGGCCTGGGCTCAAAAAACAGTGTCGGTATTCTGAGCCAGGTGGAGCAATACAGGGGCGCCACAGTGAACGAGGTAAGGGCAGGGGAGGGAAGGGAATGGTAGTGAAGGTAAAGGAAGGTAAGGACAGGGAAGGGAAGGTACGGGAAGGTGAGGGCATGGAAGGGAAGGTAAAGGAAGAGAAGGGAAGGGAAGGGTAGGTTAGTGAAGGTAAAGGAAGGTAAGGACAGGGAAGGTGAGGGCATGGAAGGGAAGGTAAAGGAAGAGAAGGGCAGGGAAGGGAAGGGTAGTGAAGGTAAAGGAAGGTGAGGACAGGGAAGGTGAGGGCATGGAAGGGAAGGGAAGGGCAGGGAAGGGCAAGGAAGGGAAGGGTAGTGAAGGTAAAGGAAGGTGAGGACAGGGAAGGTGAGGGCATGGAAAGGAAGAGAAGGGCAGGGAAGGAAGGGTGAAGGTAAAGGAAGGTGAGGACAGGGAAGGTGAGGGCATGGAAGGGAAGGTAAAGGAAGAGAAGGGAAGGGAAGGGAAGGGTAGTGAAGGTAAAGGAAGGTGAGGACAGGGAAGGTGAGGGCATGGAAGGGAAGGTAAAGGAAGAGAAGGGAAGGGAAGGGTAGTGAAGGTAAAGGAAGGTGAGGACAGGGAAGGTGAGGGCATGGAAGGGAAGGTAAAGGAAGAGAAGGGCAAGGAAGGGAAGGGTAGTGAAGGTAAAGGAAGGTGAGGACAGGGAAGGTGAGGGCATGGAAAGGAAGAGAAGGGCAGGGAAGGGAAGGGTAGTGAAGGTAAAGGAAGGTGAGGACAGGGAAGGTGAGGGCATGGAAGGGAAGGTAAAGGAAGAGAAGAGAAGAGAAGGGCAGGGAAGGTAAGGGTAGGTAAGTAAAGGGAAGGTAAGGACAGGGAAGGTGAGGGCATGGAAGGGAAGGTAAAGGAAGAGAAGGGCAGGGAAGGGAAGGGTAGTGAAGGTAAAGGAAGGTAAGGACAGGGAAGGTGAGGGCATGGAAGCGAAGGTAAAGGAAGAGAAGGGAAGGGAAGGGAAGGGTAGTGAAGGTAAAGGAAGGTAAAGACAGGGAAGGTGAGGGCATGGAAGGGAAGGTAAAGGAAAAGAAGGGAAGGGAAGGGAAGGGTAGTGAAGGTAAAGGAAGGTGAGGACAGGGAAGGTGAGGGCATGGAAGGGAAGGTAAAGGAAGAGAAGGGAAGAGAAGGGCAGGGAAGGGAAGGGTAGTGAAGGTAAAGGAAGGTGAGGACAGGGAAGGTGAGGGCATGGAAGGGAAGGTAAAGGAAGAGAAGGGCAGGGAAGGTAAAGGAAGGTAAGGACAGGGAAGGTAAGGACAGGGAAGGTGAGGGCATGGACGGGAAGGTAAAGGAAGAGAAGGGAAGGGAAGGGAAGGGTAGTGAAGGTAAGAACAGGGAAGGTGAGGGCATGGAAGGGAAGGTAAAGGAAGAGAAGAGAAGGGAAGGGAAGGGATGATATTCTCAGGTTCTTCCACTTCTCACGTCAACTATTTCCAAAGGCCTAAAAGGAGATCAATAGGGTTATCATGAGTGGTTTTTCATATTCGTGGTACAGAGGAAGGGTCAAAGTACCACCAAGGTCATGAAAGTACCCTTGGAAATGCCTACGTCTCTCATGACAGCCCCGTGTGCCTGGGCTCGGAAACACTTAAAAATATGGAACCTAATCCCTCGGCCTCCTCCTCCTCCTCATTCTCCTCCTCCTCCTCCTCCTCCTCATCATCATCATCTGTCTCACGTCAGGCTTTCCAGTAATCTCCGGTGAGGTCACGCGGCAGATGATACGCTTCCAATCCTCTCTGTCCCCTGCCCCAGCCTCCCCAGTGCTGCCAAACCCTCCCCAGCACACTGCCAATGCCCCACCATCCCCCTCCTCTTCACAGCTCTCCACCATCCCCCCACTCTTCACAGCTCTCCACAATGCCCCACCATCCCCCCACTCTTCACAGCTCTCCACAATGCCCCACCATCCCCCCATTCTTCACAGCTCTCCACAATGCCCCACCATCCCCCCACTCTTCACAGCTCTCCACAATGCCCCACCATCCCCCCACTCTTCACAGCTCTCCACAATGCCCCACCATCCCCCCATTCTTCATAGCTCTCCACAATGCCCCACCATCCCCCACTCTTCACAGCTCTCCACAATGCCCCACCATCCCCACTCTTCACAGCTCTCCACAATGCCCCACCATCCCCACTCTTCACAGCTCCTCCACCATCCCCCACCATCCCCATAGCTCCACAATGCCCCACCATCCCCCCACTCTTCACAGCTCTCCACAGCTCTTCAATACCCCACCATCCTCCCACTCTTCACATGCCCAACCACCTCTCTCTCATGTGTTCCTACCACTACCTACTATTACTCCTCCTGCTCCTCCTCTTATTCATTCCCTTCTCCCTCCTCCTGGCCATCGCATTTTTTCTCCTTCCAGACCCTGAGGGCCATGCAGTTCCTCTCACAATGGCAGGCACACATCCACAATGTCCAGAGGGTCCAGGGCACCACCATAAAGAAGAAGAAGAAGGGACGCTACTCGAAGGACTTCTGCCCGGCGGATCATGGGCCCCTCCTGAGCAAGGTAGGGAGAGGGGAAGCTGATGGACCTGTCTATGGCTTGGTGGTGTCAGACACTTCCGCCTCACGTCAACCACTTCCAAGGGCCTTAAAGGAGGTCAGGCGGGTTCTGACGAGTGGTGGTTTAGGTTCATGGTACAGAGGAAGGCTCAAGCTGCCACCAGTGCCATAAGACAAACCCTGGAAATGCCCACAACTCCTATGAAAGCCTTGTCAATGTGTGTGTGCTTGGGTGTTGAAATGTTTGAGAATGTGACCCATAGTGCCTTCTTCTTCTTCTTCTTCTTCTTCTTCTTCTTCTTCTCCTTCTTCTTCGTGTTGAGTAAGGTGAGAGAGTAAGGAAGCTGGAGGAACTGTATGTAGCATCTTTTTCTTCTTCTTGTTTTTCTCCTCTGTTCTTGCTCTTGTGTTCCTCCTCCTCCTTGTTTTGTCCTTCTTTCTCGTTCCTGCTTTTTCTTATTATTTTCTTTGTGTAATCTGCCGTGCTCCTGTTCCTGTCCTTGTTTTCCTTCTTCTTGTTTTGTCCTTTCTCATTTCTGCTTTTTATTATTATTTTCTTCATTCAATCTGTCTTGCTTCTGTTCCTATTCCTGTTTTCTTCTTCTTTAACCTTCCAATTTTCCGGCACTGGGTTGGGCGGGACACGAGTCACTCCCACTCATAACCTAACCTAACCTTTTTATTCTTTCCTCTTCGTTTAACGTCCCGAGTCTCTCCTTTCCTTGGCGATCTCTCTCTCCTCCCCGACGCTGTGTAGAGTATGTGCAAAATGTATCCACTCATTCTTTGCTAGTTTGATTTTTGTGAGGGTTAGGTTAGCAAGACACCTGGACACTATGGGTCGTATTCTAAGACATTTCGTGGCCTAATAACACCTATTTGACAAGGCTTTCGCAGGAGTAGTGGGCATTTCCAGGAGTAGTTTTATGACCCTGGTGGTAGTTTGACCCTTCTTCTGTACCATGAACCTGAAGAAACACTCATTAGAACCAGACTGACCCCCTCTTTGACCTTTAGAAATAGCTGATGTGAGAAGCGAAAGTGTCTTATAATACCGACCTATACCTCACTCATTATTTTGTGCGGGTTAGGTTACTGAGAGTCTGAGGTCGGTAATACAAGACATTTTCGCTTCTCATATCAACTATTTCTAAAGGTCAAAGAGAGGGTCAATCAGCTCTAATGAGTGTTTCTTCAGGTTCACGGTACAGAAGAAGGATAAAACTACCACCAGGGCCATACAATTAATCCTGGAAATGCCCCAAACTCCTACGAAAGCCTTGTCAAATATGTGAACTTGGGCAACGAAATGTTTAGTAATACGGCCCTGAGACACCTGGACACTATACCCCACTCATTATTTTTGTGAGGGTTAGGTTACCAACACACCTGGACACTATACCCCACTCATTATTTTTGTGAGGGTTAGGTTACCAACACACCTGGACACTATACCCCACTCATTATTTTTGTGAGGGTTAGGTTACCAAAACACCTGGACACTGTACCCCAATCATTATTTTTGTGAGGGTTAGGTTACCAACACTCCTGGACACTATACCCCACTCATTATTTTTGTGAGGGTTAGGTTACCAACACTCCTGGACACTATACCCCACTCATTATTTTTGTGAGGGTTAGGTTACCAACACACCTGGACACTATACCCCACTCATTATTTTTGTGAGGGTTAGGTTACTGACACACCTGGACACTATACCCCACTCATTATTTTTGTGAGGGTTAGGTTACCAACACACCTGGACACTGTACCCCACTCATTATTTTTGTGAGGGTTAGGTTGCCAACACTCCTGGACACTATACCCCACTCATTATTTTTGTGAGGGTTAGGTTACTGACACACCTGGACACTATACCCCACTCATTATTTTTGTGAGGGTTAGGTTACCAACACACCTGGACACTGTACCCCACTCATTATTTTTGTGAGGGTTAGGTTACTGACACACCTGGACACTATACCCCACTCATTATTTTTGTGAGGGTTAGGTTACCAACACACCTGGACACTGTACCCCACTCATTATTTTTGTGAGGGTTAGGTTACCAACACACCTGGACACTGTACCCCACTCATTATTTTTGTGAGGGTTAGGTTACCAACACACCTGGACACTGTACCCCACTCATTATTTTTGTGAGGGTTAGGTTACCAACACACCTGGACACTATACCCCACTCATTATTTTTGTGAGGGTTAGGTTACCAACACACCTGGACACTATACCCCACGCATTATTTTGTGAGGTTAGGTTACCAACACACCTGGACACTGTACCCACTCATTATTTTTGTGAGGGTTAGGTTACCAACACACCTGGACACTATACCCCACTCATTATTTTTGTGAGGGTTAGGTTACCAACACACCTGGACACTATACCCCACTCATTATTTTTGTGAGGGTTAGGTTACCAACACACCTGGACACTATACCCCACTCATTATTTTTGTGAGGGTTAGGTTACCAACACACCTGGACACTATACCCCACTCATTATTTTTGTGAGGGTTAAGTTACTAGACACCTGGACACTATACCCCACTCATTATTTTCATCTTCCTCCTCCTCCTGTTCATTCTTCTCCTCCTGTTATTCCCCTTTTCTCCTCTTCTTATTGCTTGGTCCAGTCATCACCTACAGCCCAAATAAACACTAGACTGGCAGGAAAAGGGGATGAATGTATTGACCTCTTCTTGCGTGACGGTGGACGTAAAGAAATGCAAATGTTACTTTCTGGTACACTGTTGTCCTCCTCTTCCACAGGCGATGCTCATCATTTCACAAGAGGAGGAACACCCCAAGCCTTCCTCCAGCTCCGAGCCTGACTACAGCGAAATATATAGGTATGTGTGTGTGTGTGTGTGTGTGTATTTACTAAGTTGAAGTATACAGGACCTGAGCTACTTTTGTGTGGTCCATATTTAATTACTTCCTGGTGCCTGTGCTTTAGGGGAAAACTTTTTTGTGTGTGTGTGTGTGTGTGTGTTCAAGACATTTTTTTTATATAAAGGAAGCAGCTCAAGGGCAAAGATAAATAACAACAGTAAAGGCCTATTCTTGGGGTGACCTTGATTTATTTATGGTGTACAGTAGAGGCAGCAGCTGTAGGGCACACCTTGATTTATTTATGGTGTACAGTAGAGGCAGCAGCTGTAGGGCACACCTTGATTTATTTATGGTGTACAGTAGAGGCGGCAGCTGTAGGGCACACCTTGATTTATTTATGGTGTACAGTAGAGGCGGCAGCTGTAGGGCACACCTTGATTTATTTATGGTGTACAGTAGAGGCAGCAGCTGTAGGGCACACCTTGATTTATTTATGGTGTACAGTAGAGGCAGCAGCTGTAGGACACACCTTGATTTATTTATGGTGTACAGTAGAGGCAGCAGCTGTAGGGCACACCTTGATTTATTTATGGTGTACAGTAGAGGCAGCAGCTGTAGGGCACACCTTGATTTATTTATGGTGTACAGTAGAGGCAGCAGCTGTAGGGCACACACAAAAATAGCCTGCCTAGCACGGCGTCCGCAGAGAGAAAAATACCTTAGTAGTAATGGAACACTGTCAGATTCAGTTTGAGGCGTCTTGATACTTCCCTGTTGAAAGGGTTCAGGTCGTAGGCAGAAGGAAATACAGAGGAATAAAGTCTGTTGCAGAGTTTGCCAGGGAAAGGGATGAAAGAATGAAAATAATGGTTAACTCTTGCATTAGGGACTCAGACAGTAGAGGGATGGGCTAGAGTAGAAAGTCGAGTGCAGCGGGGCCATGGGAGAGGGGTGGGGGTGGGGGGTCATGCTGTTAGCAAGTTCAGAAGAGCAGTCAGCATGAAGACATTGCTAGAAGATAGAAGGAGAAGCAACACTGATGAAACTCAAGAGGCAGAAGACTGTCAGTAAAAGGAGGGGAGTTGATGAGACGAAGAGCCTCCACTCCACTCCACTCTGTCCAGCAGGGCTGTTTGTGTGGAGCCCCACTTGAGATGTGTACTCCATACGAGGGGAGACGAGGCCCCTGTATAGGGACAGCCTTTGAGAGGGGGAAAAAAGTCTGGTGATGATACAGAATGCCCAAGGCTGAGTGCTTGTAACTGTTACATGCTACAACTGCTGCCGTTATTACAGCCACTGCTGGTGTTTGCTGCTGTGCCCAGATACCTCTCTCAGCTGTTGGCGGGACAGGAGCCAACCCAGGTGAGCCAGGGCAGCGCTGCAAAGGTTTTGGAGGTGATGGAGAAGGTGCAGCTGCTGGCAAGCCACAGCCTGGACCTGAAAAAAACTGTACCACCACTTGAGCCAAAACATGGCCTCGTACCTCCAGCCCTGGAGTAAGAAGGTAAGGAAGGATGGAAGGAAAGGAAGGACAGAAACAGGGCTGGTATGTAGAAAACTTCATAAAAGCTTCTCTTAAAGTCACTCATAAATTCAAAATTTTCCTCATAGTTAGGAGCTAGACTTGTGAGTCATGCAGAGAAACTCACAAGGCGACTCCTAACTGTGAGCTAAGTGATTTATGAGGTACTTATAATAAGGTGCTTTGCGGTGTATCTTCCACTGGTAATAGCGCTAGTGTTTGGTTAAAAACACTCATATCACGATAATATGGGTATGGTGGTAAGTTGTTATCACTTTAAAGTCAAAAGTAGAAATTTTGCTATTGTACTAATTGCAGGGATGAGAATCTCTCAATATATTACTCCTCGAAAAGAATATATGTGGATTTACTTTGGCTGGCGGCAGACGCTGCCCACCTCGGCTCTGAAAAACAACAGTCACAAGAAGTCTATAGTCCGTTTCATTCTGTCTGTCCACTCGTGAACGTGGATGTGGCACCTGCGCATTGTTAGTTCGTGATTGCGTGAAGATCAACTTTATATTTTCAGCGATATATTTGAATGTTTGTGTATGCATAAAAACCTCAAGCCGTCTTATATGAACTGCAAACATGCTGCTTTGCATCGATAATGTACCATACAAGCACACGAAAGAACAACTTGTATTTCAAACAGAAAAGTCTGATCATACTCAAACGACTTATAGCCTTTCAGATACCCATATTTCATCTCATTCAGGTACATTAAGTGATACCTGGGTCTGCAAGTGTATATATATATATATATATATATATATATATATATATATATATATATATATATATATATATATATATATATATATATATATATATATATATATATATATATATATATATATATATATATATATATATATATATATATATATATATATATATATATATATATATATATATATATATATATATATATATATATATATATATATATATATATATATATATATATATATATATATATATATATATATATATATATATATATATATATATATATATATATATATATATGATATGTTGCATGTAAATAACATGGATGATATTCAAAATAGCCTAGCATCACACTCAACATTTATAATTTATTATTTTGTGTTATTTTCAATATTTATTGTTATTTACATGCAGTAAATTATTAAAATACCTTTTATTTGCACTTGCAAAGCCAGATGTCTTTTGATATACCTGAAATGAGATGAATTATATGAATTTGAAAAACCATAGATCGTTGGATCATGATGTGACCATGTTGTTTGCTACAAGTTTGTCTTTTCCTGTGACTGTGTGTTAAATTATCGAAGCAAATGACTAAGTTGTTTTTTGTACACATAAACAGTCAAATATATTTTTGAAAAATAAGCTTGAATGTCTAGTAACCCAAAATTAGAATAATATCCACTAAATCTGGGAAAAAAAATTGATGAAATGGTTTTTCAACTGATTTAAATAGCCAAGGGGATCAACATTTACCCCAAAAAGATAGGGCATGTAGAGGTTGGGTAATTTTTTTTACAGGGGTCAAAGGTCAATGACCTTTCGTTAAAAGGTCCAAATTTCTATCTCGCAAATGAAACGTCATAAATTGATGATCTTGGTGTCAAAATGAACAGAATGGTATCAGAGAACGGTTTAAAATGTATCCAGTTACCAAAAAAACAATATCTGAAGGTATTTTGAGTTTTGAGTTGACCCTCTCTCCGACATCTGATGAGGAAACCTGAAAAGCACAAATTTGACAGGATGCTCAAAAACACAACAGAGAAACTTTTCTTGGACCTGGAAAACAGGATGCATGTTGTTGATGGGGGATGATTACTTAACCAAGTGAAATGGAGGAGTGGCACAAGCATCAAAGCCACAGCTGATAGCTATGTCAGATATGTTCAAGGAAGGTTCAGTGATGCTGCAGTAGTGTTTGATGGCTATAGGAAGGGACCGTCAACCAAAGATCATGAACACATGCGCAGAATGGCAGGCAGAACAATATCTCATACTTCGAGAGTCACACCAGAACTGACTGTATCGTGTGATAGGGAACAATTTTTTGGCAATGAGGAGAACAAAGAAGCATATATCAAGATTCTGTCTGCACAGCTGACACGCCACAACATCAAGGTACACCATGCACGAGGTGATGGTGACACACTGGTCGTTAAGACAGCTATTGAACTTGTCAAAAGTGTGAGCACTCCTGTAGTTGTCGTTGCCCTAGACACCGACATATTAATACTTCTCGTGTACCACCGACCCGTCTATTGCACAAATCTGTTTCTACTCTCAGAGATGGATGGCCTGTATGATATATCGTCAGTAAGAATTAGTGACCAAAGTGATCGTTTATTCAAGTTTGCATGGTCAGGCAATGACGCTGTATCATCTATCTATGGACACACAAAGGAGGCAATCTACAAATGCAATTTTCCAAGATATGTCATCAACATATTCATGAACACTAATTCCTCTCATGATGAGATAAAACATGCAGGTGTCAAAGCAATGCAGGTGACATGTGGATGTGGAGATACTCCTTTAGAGAAAGCTCGTTTCCTCAGATTTCAGAAGCAAGCTGCAATGGGCAAGTTTGATCCTGATAGGCTTCCCCCTACAGTGGATGCAGCAACCCAGCACACCGTTAGAGTCCATCTACAGATTGCTGTGTGGCATAATCTCAACACCTCTATTCTTACGCCTGAGGGAAGAGGATGGGAACAAGGGAAGGACAACAAACTGACCTAAGATGTTGACTGGCGACATTGCTCCCCAAAGCCTCCTTAAAGGAAGTTGTTGTAACTGCCAGGAAGGGCTGGTCAGTGTAGAACAGTGAGATGCTGCTGCACTACATGCCTTGTGTTCCTGCATGTGGAGTGTGTTGTGCTCTAATGGCACACAGAAGAACAAGAAAGTGAGGAAGAGGAAATAACTAATCATTTGTTTGTCAATACTTGGTGTAAGTTTAACCTGAAGTCTTTCTGAAGTGGCTTCAATTTTGTATTGGCATTTTCAGCATGAATTCTACTGTGTTTGTAAATTATATGTGTACAGCTTATCTGTTTATGATGGTGGAGACGGGTTTCCTGGAAGGTCAGGTCAGTGATATCTGACCTGACAAAAGACAATTACAAGCCCTTCCCAGCTGGAAGGCTGGTTTGGTATGTTTATGACAGCCATCAAACCACATGTTACTACGATCAATTTACAGCAATTTTCATGCAATCTTTTCTTTACACATTCACGGAGGAATTGGCCATTTATTTTCTTTTTGGAGGTCCAAAGTTAGGCTCTGAAGCCTGTTCATATTCTCGCCCCTCCCCACTATGCATTTCGACAACAAGCATTATAATTTTCTTTATCAATATTCTTGAGAAACAAAATTGGACAAAATGTACCAAAAAGGTCAATGACCTTTAGCCGCCCAGTGAGAGCCCCCACTCCCCTGCTCTTCCTTTTCTTTGGAAGGGAGGGAGGGAGGGGGTAGTGACACCCATCCCTCTAGATCCTTTTCTTTGGAAGGGGGGGAGGGAGGGGGTAGTGACACCCATCCCTCTAGATCCTTGGAAGGGGGGGAGGGAGGGGGTAGTGACACCCATCCCTCTAGATCCTTGGAAGTGGGGGAGGGAGGGGGTAGTGACACCCATCCCTCTAGATCCTTTTCTTTGGAAGGGGGGGAGGGAGGGGGTAGTGACACCCATCCCTCTAGATCCTTTTCTTTGGAAGGGAGGGAGGGAGGGGGTAGTGACACCCATCCCTCTAGATCCTTTTCTTTGGAAGGGGGGGAGGGAGGGGGTAGTGACACCCATCCCTCTATAGTGCGCGCCAGCTAATTTGGCCCGTGAGAGGGAGGGCCGTGAAAAATGCTCATATGTCAAGTGAACGTATTTGGCTTTAATTAATGTGCGTCATTTAAAAAAAAAAAACTTTTCAAAAGATATAAACACACACTAATATTATTTTAATTCAAACTGCAATGAGCTACACAGTGTACTGTTACTTATATATTTAGGTTATTATAAAACGGTGGAGAAAACGTGACAACAGTGTTCAACAGTGTTGTCGGGTCACGACCTCACTGACTCCTCCTCTGGCCACTCCCTGTTCCCTCGGCCCAGCCCGGCATTCCACTTCCATCCACCACAGAGGAAGCATGGCAGCTCATCCAAACCATCACTCGTCTCACTTACGTAGTCAGGCAAAGGACATTGTTTTCAACGTCCACGAGTATTTCCAGAAAGAGAAGGACTACGGAGGACCTACAGAGAACGTTTCCAAATCTGTTAAAATTAGGGACAGAGAGAGAGAGAGAGAGATGGGTGGGAGCTAGACCTGTTGGAGGCGGAGCGACAGATATGTGGCAACGCTTTAAGAGCTTAATGACCTAGGCTTTCCCGTGAAGCTCCTCCTTCACGGGCCAAAATAGCTGGCGCGCACTATAGATCCTTTTCTTTGAAGGGGGAGGGAGGGTAGTGACACCCATCCCTCTAGATCCTTTTCTTTGGAAGGGGGGGAGGGAGGGGGTAGTGACACCCATCCCTCTAGATCCTTTTCTTTGGAAGGGGGGGAGGGAGGGGGTAGTGACACCCATCCCTCTAGATCCTTTTCTTTGGAAGGGGGGGAGGGAGGGGGTAGTGACACCCATCCCTCTAGATCCTTTTCTTTGGAAGGGAGGGAGGGAGGGGGTAGTGACACCCATCCGTGTAGATCCTTTCTTTGAAGGGGGAGGGAGGGGTAGTGACACCCATCCCTCTAGATCCTTTTCTTTGGAAGGGAGGGAGGGAGGGGGTAGTGACACCCATCCCTCTAGATCCTTTTCTTTAGAAGGGGGGGAGGGAGGGGGTAGTGACACCCATCCTTCTAGATCATTTTCAAAACAGTTTTCTCATATATGAATTAAAGCTGACAAGCTTTAATTGCAAAAATCATGCATTCTATTTGTATTTTAGTGATAAATTTGTGAATTTTGACCTTTGACCCCATTTAAAAGGTCAAAATATAGTCCCTGGCATCTGCTCCTGGTTTTTATTCATTTCTCAGAAGATTTCAAGCATTAGATGTCCAATGATATGCATGTTCTATATCTTTTTCCATAAAAATAACTTTATTGGTATTTTTAGAATAGGTCATTGAACTTTGACCCCTGTATAAATTTTCCGCCAACCTCTACATGCCCTATCTTTTTTTTGGTAAATGTTGACCCCTTGGCTATTGAAATCAGTTGAAAAAACTTTCCATCTAATTTTTTCCCAGACTGGAGGTAACCTAGGGATACTAGTCTATCACAATTGATTTTCATGTATTCGCGAGGTAGAAATGTGAAGGTGTCACATCTATCATAATTCCCGCTATGTTGGTGGACACATGGAATGAAACAGACTATAGTACCGACACCAACAACTGAACAGTACCAGCAAACCTTGCCAGCATGGAGCCACCCCTGCAGGTATACAATTGCTTAATACTATTTACTTAAATATTTTTCTGATAGCAACCCCATATTTTCAGGGTACAAATTTAGATATGCGGTCCCGCCCAATTGCTCGATTTCCTTGGTGTTACCATACTTGTTTTTACCTTAAAAAACAGAGGTGAAAAATAGTTAGATCTAGACCCAGACTCCAAAGAGAGGAAAGATATGATCAAGGGCTCTCTGTCACCTGCCCTGACTGCAAGGGTGAAGCAGCAGCCATGGGATGAGACTCACTCTTATCAATGCATCTCATCCCATGGCAGCCTGCACAAGGGCCGAAGGTGAAAAACGGTGGTACAACGTTCAGTCCAGTGCCAAAGAGCGCATTAGCAGCTATAAAAAGGAGTGGTAGGAGCTGGTGAGTGAACTTTTAGCTAGATATATAGACTGAAATGTCTGAAATCTGGCTGGTTAGGTCATATTGGACAGGCTTTCGTCGCTCTATGACTACTCACAGCTCATTGTGCATTACTTATATGGCTTATGAGCTCCTCTTACAAGGTTTATGAGCTGCATCCAGCTCATAACAGACTTATGATCTTTTCTGCATACCTGGCCAGGCCTCCTGGAAGTTATGACGTAAGAGGAGGAAGCGCCTGACAGTGCCAACCTTTGACTTACGTTCCTCTCTCTCTCCCTCTCTCATTCACACAGGGAGCAGACACCTCTCCCAGCACCTTACCACAAGGGGAGAGTTCCAGCACCTTGCCACAGGGGGAGAGTTCCAGCTCCTTACCACAGGGGAAGAGTTCCAGCACATTACCACCAGGGGAGAGTTCCAGCACCTCACCACAGGGGGAGAGTTCCAGCACCTTGCCACAGGGGGAGAGTTCCAGCTCTTTACCACAGGGGGAGAGTTCCAGCACATTACCACCAGGGGAGAGTTCCAGCACCTCACCACAGGGGGAGAGTTCCAGCACCTTACTACAGGGGGAGAGTTCCAGCACCTTACCACAGGGGGAAAGTTCCAGCACCTCACCACAGGGGGAAAGTTCCAGCGCCTCATCACAGGGGGAGAGTTCCAGCGCTGAGATGTAAGCATGAGCCCTCTTCAAGGCTCTCGGGGCCGGTGCACCAAACCACTGTATCACAAATTGCTTCATGGCATGTTGTTTTTCCTGCTTCAGGAATTCTGAGAGTTGGGTTTTTGTGTTGTAGTTTTGTGCCTTGATTATTGAGAGGCTGTTTTATGTGATTTTGTGCCTTGAAGAGAAAAAAGAAGAGGAAGAAAGGGAGAGGAAAAGGAGGAATAAATGGAAGGGAGGGAAGACAGGTGTATTGTTATGTAATCTTGTGGCGTGAAGAAAAAGAGGAAGGAAGGGGAGAGGAAAAAGAGGAGTAGAAGAGAGGAGGAGAGAAAAAAGAAGGAAGGGAAGGGAGACTGAACTGAAGTGACTGCAGGTAAAGAGAGAGAGGAAGAGGCGAAGGAAAGGAAGGAACAGAAGTGTCAGCAATTTGTGACCTGCCACTGTGCTCCTGCAGGGATGAGTGCCCACTGTTTCTCGAGGTGGAGGACCAGTTGAGGACCAGCTCCAAGGACCTGGCAGGCCACGACCCCCGCTGTGAGAAGGTGAAAGAGAGACTCGTGGAGAAGGTTAGTTGTGGTTGGGGGGGGTGGGGGGGGGAGATGAAAGAGAGACTCACAGAGAAGGTCAGTTGTGTGTGTGTGTGTGTGTGTGTGTGTGTGTGTGTGTGTGTGTGTGTGTGTGTGTGTGTGTGTATTTACCTAATTGTAAAATACAGGAAAAGAGCTGTACTAGGCTCGTGCTGTCCCGTCTCCATAACGCTTATTATCCAGTTTGGCTTTAAATTCATGAATCGCTTTTGCACACACAGTCTCCTTGTCAAGTCCGTTCCATGTTGTTGTGCTTCTGTATGGAAAACTGTATTTCTTGATGTCTCTCCTACAGTCTTTCTTCATAAGTATGTTCTCTTAGAGTTTCCGGTACCTTAGTCGCTGCTCTTTGTATTCTTTCCAAAGGAATGTATGAGACTGGTGTCTATAAATGTGAATGGTTTAGGTGGTGAGGAAAAGAGGAGAGTGATGATTGAAAATTTTGTAAATGGTAGAGTGGATGTGTTGGGAGTGAGTGAAACACATATTCGAGGAACTGGTGTGAGTGATGGTAGAGAGGATACGTGGGAGGGTGTTGTCAGGACCCAGAAGACGAGGAAACAGAGGAGTGAGATATACAACTGTGTAAACATCTGACAGGACAAACATTAACAAAAAGGGTGACATATATATATATAAGTGTAAACATCTCAAGTACAAAAGAGGGGAAACAACGAGGGTAAAGGAAAACAGATACCCAGAGAGGAAAGGCAGGTATACAACTGTGTAGACATCTGACAGGACAAACACTAACAAAAAAAGTGACATATATAACAGTGTAAGCATCTCAAGTACCAAAGAGGGGAAACAACGAGGGTAAAGGAAAACAGATACCCAGACTCAGATATAGAAAACAGATGCCCAGTGGGCGTGGTCAGAAAGTGTGAACAACCATTGAAAAAGACTCTGACCCGTGACGTCAGTCGTGGCGACATGTTATGAGCCAATAATTTAACAGAAAAATCACTGAGGGAGTGTCTTAAGACTGACTCACGAATAGCAGGAAAAGTAAAACAATACAACATAATGAGCGAGCAGATGGGTGTGACAGGAAGTATTGGCCATTGGTTATGTAGAAAATTAAGGGCGTGTCAAGGATGTAAGTCCGCCTAAAGCAAAGAAAAATGTGGCCTAGAAATCAGTGATATAGGTAGACCGAGCTTGGTTCTCGCCTCAAGCAGACCTGCTACTCACTCAGCCGAGAATGGCTGTTGTGATCTTAATCGTGAGTAGAAATTCGAGAATCTAAGGGAAACCGACTGTATTGTCCTGGAGATTATAATGTAGGAGATGTGAAGTAGGATTGTGAGTGGGACAGGATTGTGATTATTTGTTTGCGATGTAAAGCAAAGGTAAAACCACTGGGTGTGGTAAAATAATGTGTTTCCATGACTTGTAGTAGATTATACAGTACTATAGGAATGTGTAGTAGGATTTGTGAAGAGAGTACATAATGATTGTGATGTAAGCAGAGAGATACAAACCACTGCTTGTGGAACGACGAGTGTTATTATTATTGGCAACAACTGAGCACATATTGTAGTATTATGTTTAAGACATGTCGTTTGTCATATGTTGCATCCATTGCTGAATATGCCAGTGTTATGATCGTCTGAGCAAAGAATATTGCGTAAGGCAATTACTTTCATTTAATTTTAAATAAATGTATATTTTCTTTTTCCCTTGTTTATCCCCGAACACCAGTCTCCAATAACAACTTAAGCCGGATCACGCTACCAGGGATACGAGACGGTGAGATCATTTATGGAGTAGTTAATGAGTGATAAAAGAGTTGATTTAATACAAGAAAAGAAGGGTCTAAAACTGGCGGCAGCGGTATAGGGATAAATAGGGACATGTGCTTACAGTGCTTTTGTTTAATTTACTCTGACGAGAAAACACCTCTTATTTTCATTAAGCTTTGCTCGTTTTAAGTGGCGGAAATAATAGTGACGATTTAATTATATAATTAATGGTTCTTCCGGAGGACATGGACTTTGACGATATGGTAATGGAAACTCTGGCCAACCACTGTTGTTCTGTAGTGCAATGGGTAGCACACGCGACTCAACCGAGAATTCATGAGTTCCTTCCCGGGCGGAGTGGAGAGGGATGGGCAGTCTCTTTCCACCCGCGCCGCGATCCATTCATCAGTGAGAGGGTGTCAGGTGACAGGCAGCGGCGGCGTCCTGCCTCTCAGGTTTGTTTGTTTTAGGATTGTTACCTCAGGATGGAGGGGAGCACGGGGTGTGCCGCGGCGGACATGCAGCCATAGAGTGACTTTGTAAAGGCCTAACCCGCGTCCCCCAGGTAGGAAGTGTAGAGTATGATCTAGAAAAAATGTGAAATACTAAGAAAAGTGTGAGGTATGGATAAAAAGTCATGAATGAAAAAAAAAAAAAAGGATAAATGTGTGAAGTAAGAGAATCAGAGGAAGAGGAGGCCAGGGTAGTGCCCCCCTCAGTTATTTACTACGAATAACATTAAATAAACAAATGAAAATAAATAAATAAATAAATAAATATGCACACTTGCAGTGGAAAAAACGGAAAATGAGCGAAGAACAAAACAGGGAGTAACCTTTAATATAATAAGATGAAGGCTATAACGAAGAAAGGAGTAACCTTTAATATAATAAGATGAAGGCTATAACGAAGAAGGGAGTAACCTTTAATATAATAAGATGAAGGCTATAACGAACAAGGGAGTAACCTTTAATATAATAAGATGAAGGCTATAACGAAGAAGGGAGTAACCTTTAATATAATAAGATGAAGGCTATAACGAACAAGGGAGTAACCGCCTCACATAAATATAAGGAAAAGAAGGCTATAACGAACAAGGGAGTAACCGCCTCACATAAATATAAGGAAAAGAAGGCTATAACGAACAAGGGAGTGACCTTAAAAATAATGAAAAGAAGGCTATAATTAACTTAACTCAAGAGTAACTTTGTTAGGCAGATCGCACTACTCATGATAATACATATGCAAAAGTGGCAGCGCTCCTAGAAACAGGAGCGTGTGTGAGTTTTTAACGGATGAATTTATTAAAGAATTAGGGCTCGCAGCAAATAACTGTGAAGCGAAACCCGTGAATATTGTCTCTGTGCAAAGATACCATATTGAAAATGACGGTAAAAGACAAGTTAATATGGAAGGAAAAAGTAGTTTCCAAGACTTATTGATAACACGCGATGTAGATTTGCCGACTCATATTATGTTGAGTACTGATTTGTCGTGTAACACGAGATTATTTTGAAAACATTGCAACTAAATGAGGAACAAAAGAACGAAGCTTAAAACTGATAATAGAAGGGGAAACCATACAATTATGCCAGGAAAAATATGTCTTATATCTAGAGGTGAAGGATCTTAGCTAAATGTAGATGGAAATGAAGAAGGTCTCACTGAAAATAAGGCCGTACGTTGCCAAGCAGCGGAACCTTTGCAACTGCATGCATCTGTTGCAGGTTACATAACGCTAGTGACGCAACTACAGGCAAGTGAAGCTTTATTTGAGCCTTGTGTTAGTACTCCTCAGGCTAGAGTCTTGTGCTCAGGGAGAGTTAAGTTAGCCCCTTCATCTGACAATCAAAGATCTTATGTCACTGTGCCGTATTTGAATATTGAAAGTGAGTGTAAGGATATATGATAATACAACGTTAGGATTTGTGAAGCCTGTCACTCATGAGCTATACGCTGATCTGCCACAAGTATCTAGTGTACAGACCGCTGACACAGCTAAAACAGACTTGAAGCCCGCAGAGCTTGAAGTAAGGAAGAAAAGCCTCTATCAAATTGTTGACGCTAAATTCCCAAGTGAAGAGAGAGAATTAGGTTTTAAAGTCCTTAATAGATAAATATATAACAGTGTTTTCCACAGAACAAGAACCATTAACAGTAACGCCCTATTTATTTAAGCACCATCAAGCAAAACACTGATGAAGTAGTGTACAGGCGTTCATATAACATTCCTATCAGTTATCATGACAGAGTAAATGAACAACTTATATCGCTCCAGCAACAGGGTGTGATCCGCCCTTCGCGATCACCCTATAATGCCCCACTTATCCCAGTGCCAAAAAAAGATGGAGGACTACGACTTTGCCTGGACTTCCGGGCACTTAATAAAACACTACGGGACGACCGGTACCCACTCCCTAATATAACTACCATACTCAATCAATTGGGAGATAGTGAGTTTTTTTTTTCATGCCTAGACTTGAAACAGGGTTACCATCAAATCCCCCAAGATGAAATCAGCAGAGAGAAGACGGCATTTTCTTCTCCAGCAGGACATTGGGAATTTACTTCCCTCCCCTTTGGCCTTAATACAGCCCCGTCCTGCTTCAAGAAAATAATAAGCACTGTCCTTACAGGACTATTAAGCAACAAGGTTCAGGTGTACCTTGATGACATAATTATCCTGGGCGATATATTTTCTAATCACGCAGATAACTTAGAACAAATTCTGGATCGCTTAAAGAAAGCCAAACTGACTCTTAAGATGGAGAAGTGTAACTTTTTTAAGGACAAAGAAGATTACCTGGGCCATGCCATCCGCTCAGAGGGAATAAGACCTCAGTCTAGCAAGCTGGAGGCCATACAAAACGTCCCGGCCCCTCAAACTGTTCATGATTTAGTCATTTCTTGGATTGACTAATTATTATCGCAAATTTATTGCAAATTATTCACAAATTGTGGCTCCTTTTCTAAAGATTTACAAAGGGAAGAAAGGTACACACACACAAAAAAAAAAAAAAATAAATAAATAATTAAAACTCCACTCATATGGACGGATGAAACAAAAATTGCGTTCTCATCCCTTAAGGATAGAATGCTTGGTACAGTCACTCTACGCATCCTACTACAATACTGGTGGAGTATTGCAATAACAGGATAATGATGATAAACTAAGACCTGTATCTTTTTTTGTGAGAAATTGAATACGACAGAACAGCGGTACAGTATAGTTGAACGAGAGGCTTTAACTGTAATTTATGGGTTACACGTAAACCGCCCATTAATACTGGGTTACCCTGTTGAGATCCACACGGATCACAGACCTTTAGTATGGTTGTTACAGGTAGCTAGTTCCAACGGCAGGATAGCTAGATGGCAGACTTTCATGAGTGAGTATGGTTTCACAATCAATCATTTGCCTGGCAAGGAAAATATAGTAGCATATTTTTTTTATCAAGGATGAAGGCTCAACAGGACACTGAGATTGAATTATAAGGACACGCGCGATAATGTTTGTGGATGGGGAACAACAAAAACCGTGGAACACGTGGATAGTGAGGGGCAAGGTATTGCACTAGTGCAGAAAAAGAAACAGGCGCCGAAAAATGAGAAAATAAAATATATGATAGGTATGGACCTGAATAGTGAGTGTATTGGCCACACACTTGACTGGAGTATTCAGGAGATTAGTGAGCTGCATGATGAGCAGCCAGCATATAAGTTTGCTAAAAGAAGGAAGCCCCATGAATGAAAATTGAGCAAAGACTCAGAGAAAAAAGGCATAATGTGAGATGCCGCCCCTGTTAGAGGTACAGGTGGAAATTGTGTTATATTGTGTTGAAGATGGGCATAATGTGAAATGCCGCCCCTGTTAGAGGTACAGGTGGAAATTATGTTATATTGTGTTGAAGATGGGCATACTGTGAGATGCCGCCCCTGTCAGAGTTACAGGTGGGAAATAAATGATGTGTTTTAGTGAGTCCGTACGGAGAAGCCACTAAGGTGGTGATTCTACCCCCCAAGTATTTCCAAGGCGATAACTCTGCCTCATTCGTCGCCACTGCAGGGCACGGAGGAACCAAAGTTACGTTATGTCGGTGTAGAAAGTTCGCTTTCTGGCCTGGAATGAAACGGGATGTAGAAAATTATGTAAGGAAGTGCGTCATGGTAGTCGTTTTAAAAGTGAGTTGGGAACTTGCACCCTGCTCCTTGGCGGCAATATCCAGACGTCACCGCTCCTTTTGGAAGAATACACATGGACCTTGTGGGTCCCATGGGTGTATCGGACAATGGGGTTCGATACGTAATGCCCATAGTTGATGTTTTTAAAAGGTATTTGATTATAGTACCCTTACAGAGTAAGGAAGCCCGCGAAATGGCAAGGGCGTTGTACGTGGATGTTGTTTGTGTACACGGTGTTCCTCAGACAGTTGTTACAGATCAAGGTTCAGAGTTCGTTAATTCCGTGATGCAGGAGATAAATTAGAAGCTACCTGTGCGACACGCGAATAACGGGTTACCATACAAATGGGAATGGAATAATAAAGCGCGCAAATTATACTGTTGTTAACATTTTGAGGAGAATGTTCTAGGAAATGTGTCCGTTTGGGATATAATGCTACTTATAGACATCTTGGCCTATAATGCTGCGTATTATCGCACCATAAAGGAGTCCCTATTTTATCGAGAGAGACAGAGAGAGGATTTTTAGAGATCCTCCTGTACCCTACACTATGTTAGAAAAAAAATCAGCAGCCCTGGTATGATATTTACTCCTATAAAGAGGAAATGGCTGTATTTGCAAGGAACGTTTATGATATTTACTCCTATAAAGAGGAAATGACTGCAATTGCAAGGAAAGTTTATGATATTTATTCCTATAAAGAGGAAATGGTTGTAATTGCAAGGAAAGTTTATGATATTTACTCCTATAAAGAGGAAATGGTTGTAATTGCAAGGAAAGTTTATGATATTTACTCCTATAAAGAGGAAATGGTTGTAATTGCAAGGAAAGTTTATGATATTTACTCCTATAAAGAGGAAATGGTTGTAATTGCAAGGAAAGTTTATGATATTTACTCCTATGAAGAGGAAATGGTTGTAATTGCAAGGAAAGTATATGATATTTACTCCTATAAAGAGGAAATGGTTGTAATTGCAAGGAAAGTTTATGATATTTACTCCCATGAAGAGGAAATGGATGTAATGCAAGGAAAGTTTATGATATTGACTCCTATGAATAGGAAATGGCTGCAATTGCAAATAAAGTTTATGATAGATGCCAGGTTTACATTGAAAAAGGTAGAGAAGAAATAGAAAAGAAATACAAAGCTTCAAAATCAAAACTATCAACGTTGGATACAGTGTTCCTCAAACGAGACCACAGAAAAAAGCAAATTAAAAGTTGTAACTTATTTTTGATGGACCCTACAGGGTAACAGAGAAGATCAGTGATATAATGGTAAAAATTATAAACCTCAGGACTAGTAAGGTTTCAACGGTCCCCACAGATAGAGTAAAAGTCCTTCATGAAGATTGCATCGACGTGCAGCAATGTCCAACGATTAGGCGAGCATACCCTTTAAATCCAGAGACAGACACTGATCTATTCTTTGCATTGCTCAACCCTGAAATCGCTGAGAAAACTTCTACCGAAAATAATGACTCGTAGCGGAGAGGTGACTGCTACTCATGACACATTAAATAATGTTCGTTCTACAACAGCAATAAACAGCTGATGCACAGGCCCTACCTTCTCAGGTTACTCCCAAACTTTCAGAGCCACCTCGGCATAGATAAAGCCTTCGCTCTTCGACGGTACAAGAGTTGCCTAATGTAATGTCAAAACTAATACGATATAGAACAAGAATAATGTATAAGGATAAAAATGCAATAATTGAGCGGAAATATAACGAAATAAACAACAGATTGATTTGACTCTTTCGGTGTACGACTCAATGACACAACAGGAGTCCCCAACACGTGCTGGCCAAAGTTTCACACCAACATACTATCTATATTATAGTCCTCACAGATAGAGACTATAGTACCGTTTAGCCTTACAGAAGATGTTTTAACTGCATTATATAAAGCACGGATTTTAACTGCTTCGTTACTTGAAATGTTATTCAAATGTCACCTGAGTATCCAGTTGTAAAAGCAAAAATATACACACTCTTTAATTTTGAAAACGAATTCAGTTCATTGTTGCATCATCTAAGAAAAGTTTTAGGCTATGTGATGACTACTATTCAAAACAAGCTGCATGCTTCTATGAATTATAGAAAAAAAAAAAAAAACGGGAAATAATTTTTTGGAGGATCCTTGTCTAATAACCTATTTGGTACCGCGACCCAGGCTCAAGTTGATGCTATTCATGAAAAAATAGAGAACTAGAGTCATTAACTGAGAAAGATTTTATATAGTTAAATGTTTATTATGGAAAACTCAACATCATTAAGTAATATGCATGCCATGCAATCTGCCTTTAATAGGCTATATTCAGCTGTAGATGTATTGAACCAAGTTGTGCGCCATTTTAGTATAGACTATGGCATTAGGAAGAGAAAAAAGCTCCTACAAGAATTGTTGTATTTTGACTTAGCACTCAGACACATTAGTCCAGGTATACAAGATTTAAAGTTCAGTCTGCAGGCTTAGCTGCAAACATACATAACTCCAACCATTATGTGAGACAAACAGTTGTTCAGCACATTAAAGGAAGCCTAGGTTCGGCCTCCAGGTCTTTTGTGCCTTGCAGTTCTTGATTTTTTAGCTCTATATAGGGATGTAATAACTGTCCTCCAGGACAACGGCTTTGCACGATTCTCGTAATTTCTATTTCACTAAACCTTTGCGAGGAGATCCGATTGACACCTTTGATGTCTTTCGAATCGACTCCCTTCCATTTTCTGTGCAGAATAGCACTTACTTTCTTATGTATAGTGTTGATTCAAGATGTATTGCCTTCAGTGAGAATAGGAAAATATATTTTATGCTTTCTAGTATAAAACACTGTAACAAGAATAACCATATGTTAGTTTGTCCTCCCACAGGCCCCGTCCATGAGGCTAGTGACGCAGCCTCTTGTGAATCGGCTGCTTTCTTGAAACATGAGTCAGTGATCAACCTCTGCCACACAATGATCTTGAAAACATTTCCCCCTATGTTTAAAAAAGATCCTGGCTACTGGACCTGTTCACTTGCCTCCCCCATCACTCTGACACTCACATGCCCTACCCATCCTGTAAACAGACATACTGTCAGCCTGACGGATAATGGGATATTGATGCTTCGGCAAGGTTCTCTTCGCAGTGCTGAGTCCATCCCCCTACTGGAGCTAACAGCTGGCTTGCAGCCCCTAAATTATGTGGTCGAGCCGGATCAGCCCTTTCAACCAGTAATCCATTGGTGGATTGTCTTCGCCATTGTCGTGATCCTGGTTCTTCTGCTGGTGACGTCTGCCGTGGGGTATTCCTATGTCCTACGCTACGCACGACGCCGCCTAATTCCAGACTCGAACCAACTGCAGACATTGCAAGGCATATCTTCTCCACCAACACCTGTGAGATCTCAGGGGCGAGATCTTCCGGAAGGGGAAGTAATGTCAGGACCCAGAAGACGCGGAAACAGAGGAGTGAGATATACAACTGTGTAAACATCTGACAGGACAAACATTAACAAAAAGGGTGACATATATATATATATATATATATATATATATATATATATATATATATATATATATATATATATATATATATATATATATATATATATATATATATATATATATAAGTGTAAACATCTCAAGTACAAAAGAGGGGAAACAACGAGGGTAAAGGAAAACAGATACCCAGAGAGGAAAGGCAGGTATACAACTGTGTAGACATCTGACAGGACAAACACTAACAAAAAAAGTGACATATATAACAGTGTAAGCATATCAAGTACCAAAGAGGGGAAACAACGAGGGTAAAGGAAAACAGATACCCTTACTCAGATATAGAAAACAGATGCATAGTGGGCGTGGTCAGAAAGTGTGAACAACCATTGAAAAAGACTCTGACCCGTGACGTCAGTCGTGGCGACATGTTATGAGCCAATAATTTAGCAGAAAAATCACTGAGGGAGTGTCTTAAGACTGACTCACGAATAGCAGGAAAAGTAAAACAATACAACATAATGAGCGAGCAGATGGGTGTGACAGAAAGTATTGGCCATTGGTTATGTAGAAAATTAAGGGCGTGTCAAGGATGTAAGTCCGCCTAAAGCAAAGAAAAATGTGGCCTAGAAATCAGTGATATAGGTAGACCGAGCTTGGTTCTCGCCTCAAGCAGACCTGCTACTCACTCAGCCGAGAATGGCTGTTGTGATCTTAATCGTGAGTAGAAATTCGATAATCTAAGGGAAACCGACTGTATTGTCCTGGAGATTATAATGTAGGAGATGTGAAGTAGGATTGTGAGTGGGACAGGATTGTGATTATTTGTTTGCGATGTAAAGCAAAGGTAAAACCACTGGGTGTGGTAAAATAATGTGTTTCCATGACTTCTAGTAGATTATACTTTAGGAATGTGTAGTAGGATTTTGTGAAGAGAGTACATAATGATTGTGATGTAAGCAGAGAGATACAAACCACTGCTTGTGGAACGACGAGTGTTATTATTATTGGCAACAACTGAGCACATATTGTAGTATTATGTTTAAGACATGTCGTTTGTCATATGTTGCATCCATTGCTGAATATGCCAGTGTTATGATCGTCTGAGCAAAGAATATTGCGTAAGGCAATTACTTTCATTTAATTTTAAATAAATGTATATTTCTTTTCCTTGTTTATCCCCGAACACCAGTCTCCAATAACAACTTAAGCCGGATCACGCTACCAGGGATACGAGACGGTGAGATCATTTATGGAGTAGTTAATGAGTGATAAAAGAGTTGATTTAATACAAGAAAAGAAGGGTCTAAAAGTGTGCCTGGGGGGGTTGTATGGACGGGGATAGATGAGAAGTATAGAGGCAGGAGTAAGGAAGGATGTGCTATTGTGATGTCTGAAAGAGTGTGGAATGGTGTGACTGATTATGGTTGGAAGGGATCAAGAATTGTGTGGGTGAAAGGAAAAGTAGGTTTAGAAAAGTATGCATGGGTGTGTATTTATGCACCAGTAAATGTGAAAAGTAAAAAAGGACTGAGAGAAAGGGAAGCTTTTTGGGAGGAAGTGAATGCATGTTTGAAGAGTTTTGAGAAAGAAAGGAAACTTATTATGGGAGATATGAATGCTAAAGTGGGTGATGAATGTGTGATGGATGTGGTGGGAAAATGGGGGATACCTGGGAAGAATGAAAATGGAGAGTGCCTGGTGGATGTCTGGGCTGAGAGGGGAATGTTCCTACTGAACACCTTCTTTCAGCACAAGAATATCCACCGATACACATGGAGGAGGGGAGAAGATAATGAGCAAAAAGGATTGATTGATTATGTGGCAGTAGATGAAAGGCTTAGAGAAGAAATTTGTGATGCGAAGGTAGTAAGAGGAATGTTCAATGGATCTGACCATCTTGCAGTGCTGGCAAAGTTAAAGATGAAAGAAAAGTGGGTGTTTGAAAAGAAAGGTGAAGTAATAAAGGAAATATTGAAGATAGAAAAGTTACAGGAAAAATAAATAAAAGATGAGCATAAATGTGAAATGGCAGAAGCTTTAAGTGAAAAATGTGAAAATGTAAAAGATAATACAAATATTGAAAAAGTTTTTGGAACACTTAAAGAAATAATGGTAACTACAACAAAAAAAGTGTTAGGGATGAAAGTGGTGAGAGATGGAAAAAGAAAAGGAAATTCAAGGTGGACAGAAGAGATAAGGAGGATAGTAAAAGAGAAAAGGGAACTTTTTAAGAAAACTCAAGAAAAAAATGTGGCTAAACAAGTAAAAAGGGAAAGGAAAAAGAAACATAGAGAATGCAAAATGAAATTAAAACAAGCAATACAAGAAAGTAAGAAGAGAGTTGATGAAGACTGGAAAAAGACTAAGTGAAAAATATAAAGGGAACAGGAAATCATATTGGAAAGAAGTATAAAACGAAAGAGATGCAGAAAATATCTCCTCAAGTAAAATAAATCAAGTTATGGATAAGAATGGAAAGATGTTGAAAGACGGGGAAGCTGTGAAAGAGAGATGGAGAGAATATTTCAAAAACTTAATGAATTTTGAGGGTGGACGTCCAGCAGCTGTAACAGCAGCAGTTTTGAGTAGAGGTAGAGGAGGAGTATATAAAGAAAGAAGCATAACATATGAAGAAGTAAATCAGGCAATGCAAAGATTAAAAAAATGGAAAGTCAGCAGGAATTGATGGAATCACAGCAGAAATGTTGAAGTGTGGAGGAGATGTAGTTGTTAAATGGATGGTCAAGATATGTGAAGTAGCATGGGGGGGGGGGGGGGGGTCAGCATACTGGATGAAAGCCGTCATTGTCCCAGTTTACAAGGGGAAGGGCAGGAGAGGAGAATGTGGGAGATATAGAGGTATAAGTTTCCTGAGTATACCCGGAAAGGTATATGAAACGTCATAATAGAGAGGGTGCAAAGACTTACAGAAGAGAAAATCTGTGAAGAACAAGGAGGGTTCAGGAAGGGAAGGGGATGTGTGGATCAGATATTTGCCTTCAGGATGGTAATAGAAAAAATAATAGTAAAAGGGAAGAAACTATACGCTGCCTTCATGGATTTGGAAAAAGCTTATGACAGAGTCGATTGGATTGCATTGTGGGATGTTTTAAAGATTTATGGTGTGGGAGGAAAACTGTTTAGTGCAATAAAGTCTTTCTATGAGGATGCATCTGCATGTGTCAAAATTACTGGAGAAAGAAGTGAACATTTTGAGATAAAAGTGGGCTTAAGACAAGGGTGCGTCATGTCACCATGGTTATTCAATATTTATATGGATGGTGTCATTAGAGAAATGAAGGGCAAAGTTGGAGAAGTTGGAGTAAGACTGTTCGATGAGGGAAGGAAGTGGGTACTGAATTCGATACTGTTTGCTGATGACACGGTGCTCATTGCAGAAAATGAAAGTGACCTACAGAATGTGGTAAGTGTTTTTGATAGTGTCTGGAACAGGAGAAAGCTGAAAGTAAATTTCAACAAAAGTAAAGTGATGGTTTGTGAGCGAAGTAGAAGTGAGGTTGCAGATTTTGTATGCCCATATAAAGTGGGAATTAAATGTGAAAAAGAATGCAAAATAGTTTTGAATGGTGAAGAAATGGAGGTCAATGAGTTTAAGTACCTTGGATCAGTTATGTGTAAGCATGGTGGTATGGAGGGAGAGATAAGAGAAAGGGCATTGCAAGGAAGAAAGGTGGTAGGGTCTTTGGGACGAATCATGAATGGCAGAAGTATGAGCATGGAAGTTAAGAGGGATTTGGGAAATACAATAATAGTACCAACCCTCACATATGCAAGTGAAACGTGGGCCTGGAATGAAAGTCAGAGGTCTAGAGTGCAGGCAGTGGAAATGAATTATTTGATGAGTGCTTGTGGTGTGAGTAGAATGGATGGAATGAGTAATGAAAGTGTGTACGAGCATTTTGGAATGTGTCACAGGGGTGAAGGGAAGAAGTGTGGAGTGGTGGAAGTGAAGCGACAGACCTTGAAGTGGATTGGCCACATGGAGCAAATGTAGGAGAGTAAGATGACCAGAAGGGTGTATGTGAGTGAGATAGAGGGAGGGAATGCTAGAGGACGACCTCCAGTGAAATGGAGGGATAGGGTGCAAGAGTACATTGGGGAGGGGGGGAAAGATCTTTGAGAAACTTTGAGCAGGCAAGGAGGGAGTGTCTGGATAAAGTTGGAAGCTCTTCTGCCGTGGCCATCCCCTGGTGGGAGCTCCTAGGAGCAGGCGTCGATGAACTGATGATGATGATGAATATACATTATGTACTGGGTCTGCTGAAGATAAAAAAAATTGGGTTATCAATTAGATGAACCATGATCCCGGGGTATTGAATGGGGAACTTGGACTATATAATTGCTCCAATATATATAATTATATATAATTATATATAATTGGCCAATTGATCTGTAATAGACAATAGCAGCATGATGAATATTGGTAAGTCCCATGACAATTACACACTAGGTAAATCTAGAATTTAGATCATCCCAACGGTGAAGAGAATCATGCTTGCTTGAGTGTTCCGGCTTTAACCCAGAAACGATTGCATTCTTACTAGTAACTGGCCTAATAAATTGTTTCTTTAAAATCCTACATAGAATTGATAAAGAAAGTAGCAAGTTTCAGGCCCGGATTAATCTTGCATTGGGTCCTACGCCACCCACACTTTTGGGCCCCCTCCCCCTTGAATAAATTAGGCACGATCTGGACAATTTCATATTTTATTGAACCATCATAATGAATTAATGATACAAGATATTTACTACAGATTGTCATCATCTTTGTTTTCTTTATATTCTATATTAGCAGAATACATACCATACTTATGAACATAGGTAACTATAGCAGCTACACCAATGCCCGTTTTCTTGATTTCTCTTGTGAAAACCGTTCAATTATGGTTTCAAATGTCATTGAGGAGGTGACATCATTTTCAATTGACACAACAGACAAAGCATTCAGTCATTTTTTGAGTCACTATTGAACAAAATCTGTTTTTGATCAAAGACAGTTTGGAAAATGAACGTTCACCTTCACAGACCGTGACCGGTAATGTTAAGAACAGTCGTAGAGCAGTTGAAACATTGGCAAATGTTGACTCTACAACTGGATTCTTCCTTAAGTATTTTAACAGGACATGAGGATCACAATCCAACTTCAAATGGGCTACAAATTCTGAGAATGTTACAAATTCATTCTCGCAGTGGGGTTCCAAGTCATTGATGTATTTTTTCACCAAGCTGGATACATCAACTCTCAGCTGTGCAGTATCATTCTCCCTCAATGACTTGATAAAGGCAAAGTTGTCAGATATATTGTGATAAGCCTGGCGACGTTGAGCTAAACTTGCAAGTAACTTGTCAATGATGACAACAAAACTGTACAGGGACTTTTTGTGCATCTTGAAGATCTGCATCAGGTTCAGCAGAATCATCAGCTTGACGCCGCCGTCCTCTCTTCCGTACCTTTTCCGATACATATACTTGCTGAACATTTTCCATGAGATTTTTTTGCATCATTGTCCAGTTCATCAAATTGTTCACAAAGCTCAGCAACAAAACTTTTAAGTGATAGAAACAACGATACAGCCATGTTGATATAAATATTTGTGCTTTGGAGAAGAGTACTAGCTTTCTGAAAGCGCTGGAGTATCTTGTTCCAAAGAACACACATAAATGCATTTTCAAGAAGGCACATTTTCTCTGCAAAAAACTGATGCAGCAAGTCGAGCATCTCCTTTTACATCCTCATTGTCTGCAATTTCATTTAATTAACATAACATAGATGCTAGTTAAGTGCAGTGCTTTCACTGATTCAGAATGGAAATGCCAACGTGTGGAAGATAATGTTTTTAGGGTTAGAATTCTACCATTTTCATTTGGTGACAATCCCTTTGTTAGGCAATTCCAGTGCTTTGTTGATCCAAATGAATATGCATATAATTTCTGCACAAGTCCAAAGAAATTGCAAGCATCCAGGCAACAGTTGACACTGGCAATCCCAACTATATTTAAAGAATGTGCTGCACATGGAATGTAATCTGCTAATGGATTTATGTCCTTAATTATTGCTCGTAGACCAGCATATTTCCCTGACATATTTGCAGCGTTGTCATAACTTTGGCCTCTGCAGTCATCAAGGGATAGAGTAACTTTCTCGAGAGTTTTCAGTACATCTTGTTGAAGACTTTCACCCGAATGGCTGAAAATAGGAAGAAACTTCAAAAATCTCTACAGTCAATGACATCTCAAGTAATGGACGGCTTACTCTTGATTTTGCGGCGCCCTAGTCATTAAGCCGTGAATTTTGGAAAATCAACCGCTTTGGTGCGAATCGCCATAACTCCCTTATTTCTGGGGCTACAGAAAAGTTTATGATATCAATCGACGGCAAAATGAAAGGGCTATATTATTTTAATTAGCAACCGGGCTCGAAAACCGACTCGAAAGGGTAAAAAATCGAATAAATTTGCAGAAAACGACTCGGAAATAAACCTATTTTCAAATTCCCTAAGTTGAAACCCGCTCATTTTTTTTGAGAATTTCAAAAAACTTATATAACAAATGATTTAGCCCTGCCAATGGGCTTTCCAATATGGTGCATAACATTTCCCTTCTCCCAGTAGTTTCGTCGCTAGAGCTTCAAACGTAAACCCTGTCGAGAGTGATTTTGATGAACTCCAGACACTTTGCCGTTTTCGTCTAGTGTGGCCTTGCTATTGCCTCTAGAAGGCTGTACTTTGGCGTGTAGCCCCTCTAGGCAATGTAGTTTGACCAACTTGAATGATTTTTTGATAGCTCGATTTTCGGCCCTTTTGCCGCGATTTGGACACGTCCTAGTTTTTTTGCTTTTAACTTTTTTATTTATTTAATGCTTTCCAACTTTTTTCTGATCATTAATCTGTATTAAAAGAGCTTTCATTTGCTACCAAGAACGCCTTCCTAGCTTTAATAGTTTTTGCTCGAGCTCGACCAGAATTCGCGACGAACATTCGCTGAATCTGACTCATTTCATGCGCCGCGACGAAAAACCTTCCTGACACTACAAAAATTAATATATCTGCATAAAAAATCATGTATGAACATTTCAATACGTTGACTATCTTACATTAAAACCATTTTAAGATATCTATATAAAAAGTTACTAATTTTATATAATCATTTCATTATATAAATCAACCTATATTGAGCGCCTTATTATAATGTTATTTCTTATTTTTTTTTAGTATTATTCATAGATGGGAAGAAATAAGGTTGAATACTAAAAGAAATAAGAAATAACATGTATAATAAGGCACTTAATATAGGTTGGTTTCTATAGTGAAATGATTATACAAAATTAGTAACTTTTTATATAGGTATCTTAAAATGGTTTTAATACAAGATAGTCAACATATTGAAGTGTTCTTATATGATTTTTTATGCAGATCTATTATTTTTTTGTGGCCATACTGGCGAGTTGCCGGTTTCCCGCCGCCCGCCGGCGCTGTTGACTTAATTGTATTGCCAACACTTGTAAACAAGTTGTCGCTATTTTATTTTATCTATTTATTTATTTTTCTTTTTTTTTCGATCAACAGTCCAACGGAGCATATTGATCTCCCTGAGACTACGGGCATTTCCGGGATTTCCATTATGTGGGGGCCCAATTATGGGTCGGGTCTCTCAGGTTTTCTGGGCCCCTCACTGCTTGGGGCCCTACGCCATGGTGTACTTGGCGTATAGGATATTCCGGCCCTGGCTAGTTTCATATTTTATTTGGCATTGGCCAAGCCTCACCTTGATGTTTCATTTCAATGTGGGACATTTTTAACTGAATTTTGTCCGGGGTCACAACTGTACCCAGTCCCTTGGCGGGAAGGAGACGGAAATGCAACACCCCTCATTTTCTTCTCTGCAAGGGCTGTGAGGAAAATTACTACAATATTTCAATAAAATTCAAATAATTTTGTATGAAAATATAAATATAGATCCAAAATTATAGCAGAGAAGAAATCCTTGCTGAAGCCTGATTTTACCATTATCAGCTTGATAAGAGGGTGTCAAGAAGCAATTGGAGTTGCAAAGTTTTCCCTACAATGGCTTGATTTTTTTTATTATGCAAAAAAATAAAGCAATTAAGGTGACCAACACTTTCTTATTTGCTATATTTTCATTTGTATTTTACTGAAAGATTGCAGCATGTGCCCAACCTCTCAGCCATTTTAAAGAGGGACATGAGAGGTGTTGTATTTCCACCACCACGCCGAGACACCAGATGGCACAGTGCTGGCCCCTACTTGCATGGAATTCAAAAAGTCCTCCATTCTGGTTTCCTTATTACAGGTCTTAGAGTGTTTAGATAATGATCCATGCTTACTCAAAAACTTATCATACAGGGAAATATTAAAGTAGCTACTATGTGTTTCAGGCGCTATGAAACACAGTTTTTTGAATATAACATTTTAACAAAGCATCGGACAAGGATGGTATTTTGGAAGACGATGATTAAGACCCCGACCTAATTGGCAAAAATAGGCTTAGGTGCCAAATGTGAATGATTACGGCACTTGTAAGAGTAACTTCAAGGTAAACTTCACTAAAATATACAGGCACGGGTAGCGAGGCTAGGTGCCTCTCATTCATGACGTCCATGTGACTTGTAACTATGACGTAGTAGTCATCATCTCAACCGGCAGTTCTCTCTCTCTCTCTCTCTCTCACACACACACACACACACACACACACACAGTAAAAATAGTTCAGCCACTGCTCTATGTTATATACTTACAGCATGTTGTACCAAAGACCGTATTTTCCATGCAAAGGATAAGTAATTTCCTGCGAGTAAAACTTTTTTCGCAAATATATAATAATTTCAAATGAGCATCATCACTATGTATAGGACTGAACTAGTGTGTGTGTGTGTGTGTGTGTGTGTGTGTGTGTGTGTGAGAGAGAGAGAGAGAGAGAGAGAGAGAGAGAGAGAGAGAGAGAGAGAGAGAGAGAGAGAGAGAGAGATTTACATAGATTCTTAAACCTAAGTGATTTTACATTAATCAGAAGGCTCCAAAACATTGCATTTCTACTTTAGTTGAGTAGAGAGAGAGAGAGAGAGAGAGAGAGAGAGAGAGAGAGAGAGAGAGAGAGAGAGAGGACAGAGAGAACTACCAGTTGAGTCAGTGATTACTGCTACTTCATAGTAAAACGACACATTGACGTCACGCCTTCAACGAGAGAGAGTACATGATGACGGCACGTAGCCTCGCTACCTGTGCCTGTATATTTTAGTGAAGTTTACCTTGAAGTTACAACTACAAGTGCCGTAATCATTCACATTTGGCACCTAGGCCTATTTTTGCCAATTAGGTTGGGGTCTTAATCATCGTCTTTCAAAATACCATCCTTGTCCGACGCTTTGTTAAAATGTTATATTCGAAAAACTGTGTTTCATAGCGTCTGAAACACATAGTAACTCTCAATCTCTTCCACATTCCCTCCTTTCCTTTAACCCCCCCCCCTCTCTCTCTCTCTCTCTCTCTCTCTCTCTCTCCATCTTTTTTTTCTTCTTTTAGAGCTTAATTTCTTATTTCTTTCCTTTCTTATTTTCCTTCCTGGTAACTTTCTTCATCCTCCTCCTTGCTCAAGGGGGGAGAGTAACCACTCCTAGTCAACAGAAAGAATCCGGCCTGAGCAGGCTCGAACCGCCACCCTGTCAGACTGTGAAGCCTGGAAGCACAACGCTGTAACCAGTGTGTGTGTGTGTGTGTGTCCTGGTTCACTCCAGTTCTTGTTGGTTTGTTAGCATGTTTTCAGTGGAAAAGTTTGGCATAAAGATCCAGTAAGGAAATATTTTTTGGAAGGTGAAAAGTAAGAATTACATTTCTTTCCACAACTCCTTTATTTACACAAATAGTTATTAAAAATACATCTTGAAATCTTTCATCTTGTTTGTGTGTGTATGTGTGTGTGTGTGTGTGTGTGTGTGTGTGTGTGTGTGTGTGTATATATATATATATATTTATATATATATATATATATATATATATATATATATATATATATATATATATATATATATATATATATATATATATATATATATATATATATATATATATATATATATATATATATATATATATATATATATATAGATTCTAGATTCTAGGATCAAAGATGAGCTCTGGGAGGGCAGCATGAGCCAATGCAAGATGGCGCCACTATAAACACTCGCCTGCGCCAGAACGGCTGGGCCGACCATCAGGACCTACCGGAAAGAAGCCTTGGACCGACCAACAGGATCCACTGGAAGAAGCCTACCATGTAATAGGCTGCAATATAATATATATATATATATATATATATATATATATATATATATATATATATATATATATATATATATATATATATATATATATATATATATATATATATATATATATATATATATATATATATATATATATATATATATATATATCTATATATATATATATATATATATATATATATGTATATATATATATATATATATATATATATATATATATATATATATATATATATATGTTTGGTTGAAGGTGATAGCTAACTCAGCGTTATATATCTTCTTGAGTAAGTTTTCCTTGTTTCTTAAGAGTGTCTTGTTCTCTTTTGATAAGACTGAGATGACATCTCCATATGGTGTCATCGTTGTCGCCAGATCGCGATTTCGGGTCCTTGACCCTTCTTCAGTGGCAGGAGTGGAGCTGTGTCCGTCTTGAGGTCTCGAGTGAGAATGACTACACCGCGTCCGCGCTGGCCTTTTATACAGGCTAGGCGGGCGCTGATTGGCTGAGCGCCTCAGCGGCTGATTTTCTTTTCATGCTCGGAAGTGCTTGTAAGTCTAGGTGCTGGATGTTCAAGCTAGGCTCCATTTCCTTGATGTAGAGAGCTTCGAGGATGGGAAGGCGTCTCATATCGGTGCAGGTCGTGATGATTTCAGTGTTCTTTTCTAGCATTTCTCTTGTGAGGGTCTTGTTGTGTTCTTTTCTCATGTGGGACTTCGGTGCTCCTGATGCTAGGTGGTAGGTAAGGCGTCTACTTAGCTTCACTGTCGTCATGCCAATATAGGATGTGTTAAGGGCTGCACAGTTCCCTTGGTTGCAGGAGATCCTATATACAACATGCGACTGTTGGGCTTTGTCTTGTTCCTTGTCAGGGCTGTTCCGCAACAGGATATGGCTTGTTTTCTTGCTCTTGTAGTAGATTATGAGGTTTATTCTTTTTTCTTTGTTTGTTGGGGTCACATTTTTCTTGATGATTTGTTTCATAATCCTTTCCTCTTCTTTGTAGCAGGTGGAGAAGTGTGCCTTGTAGTAGAGGTTGATGTCTTCATTCTTGGTAGTGGCTTCTTTTGTCGTGTACCATCGGTTTATTATGCGGTTTGCTTGTTTGTCTATATCCGCTGTAGTGAATCCATTGCTGACAAGTACTTTAGTTGATCTTTGTATCTCGTCGTCGACTTGCTTCCAGGTGCTGCAGTGGGAGATTGCTCTTCGTATGTAGGCGGCGATGGTCGAATCCTTGTAGCGCTGGGGGCATTCACTTTTGCCGTTGAGACAGTTGCCTGAATTTGTAGGCTTGATGTAGACTTGCGTGGTGAGTCTGTCTTCGTTCTGCTTCACTAAGACGTCTAGGAAGGGCATCTCTCCGTCGCTCAAGAAGATATATAACGCTGAGTTAGCTATCACCTTCAACCAAACATGTATAAGAGAAAATCTCCTGCCCATATATACCTTAAATATATACATATATATATATATATATATATATATATATATATATATATATATATATATATATATATATATATATATATATATATATATATATATATATATATATATATATATATATATATATATATATATATATATATATATATATATATATATATATATATATATATATATATATATATATATATATAGTGGGCACGGTTCCGCTAATCCACTAACCGCTAATTAGCAAAGCTAATGTTTTCATTAGCTGATCAGCTTTTTCGTTAACTTTGGAAAGTTAACTTAAGCTAACTTAAAATCCACTAAAAATTCATACAGGTTTGTTATTTGTGGGCAGACACAGGATCAGTTGAGCCACATGGCGCAATAATTCCTGGGCTTCCACTTTTGGGTAAATTATGCCTTAAAATTGGGTAATTGAAAATTATTAGGGAAACTTTTTCGTATTTTATGGTAATGCATCTTCCATTTCCAACTCTTTGAACTCAGAATTTAATAACAAAAATTTGATATTTTCCACCTGACAAGAAATAAACCTAACTTTAAATAATAAAAAATATAAGTGTCAGTTATGGAAAAAGTAAAAAATTCTTAAATTTGCACAAAATCTTGTGTAAAATATACGGGTTTAGGATAAACTGGAGGCTTCTTTCTCTTCTTGTTGTTGCTTGTTGGGCTCTTTGTTCAGTTCAGTTGCGACGTTGTCACTGTAGTCGCGTCCATTATTGTCGCCTTGTTTATCGTTATCGATGTCATGGAAGATGACCCGAGTGAGGACGTTTTTGTTTCGTCTGAGGAGGATGCTGACCCTGTTAAGGAGCCGGCAGCAGCTGATTTGATTTTGACTTGCTATACTTTTCTGGAAAGCTCTATGTCTAAGCTACAACATATTGAAATTTCGGGTCACTAGGTCTGGTTTAAAATTTTCTAGAGCCAAACTACTAATCCGAAGCTAAATCCATATAAAAAGTTAGTGGTTAGCATTAGCTTCCACTAATTTCTTTACCAGTTTAGTGGTTTAGCGTAATCGAAGCTAACTTTTTAATTAGTGGATTACCAGCTGGCGAAACTAACTTTTCAGTTAGCGGTGACCACCACTGTGTGTGTGTGGCTCAGTGGTTCATCTGAACATGAATTACCTTACATCAATATATAATGGTCTCTTGCATAGGCACTTGTTCTACTCTGTATCAATAATGACTAGTCCACAAGAAACAAAACCGTGTCAAGAGAAACGTCTCTTGTATCTTCAGAAGTCCCGCCTTTCTCGCATTCACACGTATGATTGTTTCTTGTATATCACTCACGTCCTTAAAGGCATGGTATGACTTTATGACAAATGTTTGTTGGGAAAATGACACGTAACAATAAAGAAACGCATTAAAAAAATACGTAACTCTTGGTAAAAAGGTCTTCAGTTATTAGCTAAAGAGTTTGTTGGACACAATGCATCATATTGCTTGTCTGTAGCTACACACTACACACTTCACTTTAAGAAGACTTTGCAATCTTCACTCACTCCAGCAGACTGTAGAATCTCAGGAAGGTTGTAACTTTTGTGCGTTCGCATGGGACACACCAATAAAGAAATCTCTGGTGTTCACTTTTTCACATTGGAATATTAAACATCAAAGTTTCCATGTGTACAAGCTGCCAGTAGTCCCCAAGGCACCACAGTAATGACCTGCCTTCTGAGCAGCTCCTGCTGGGAGGCTCCTCATTGAGTCTTGAGTGTCACACTGTCATGAGAGGTTACTGTCCTGCATGGGGAATCAATGCAGGTTGTGACTGGCTGGTGGTTAAGCTGTGAACAGAGCTATTGGTCGTAGGAAAGGAGAAAAAAGTATAAAAAACTAGTTGTTGCATGAAATAAAAACGCAGTACCAGTACGGTACCGAAACCTGCTCTTTGTATGTCCTGTTATAGTCCGTTTCATTTCATCTGTCCACCAACAAAGCAGGAATTATGATGGATGTGGCACCTGTGCATTTCTAGTTCATGAATACATGAAAATCAACTGTTGTGATAGACATTCAAGCTTATTTTTCAATAATATATTTGAATGTTTATGTGTACAAAAAACAACTCGATCATTTGCATCGATAATCTAACACAAGCACACGAAAAGACAAGCTTGTATCAGACAAGTCACGTCATGCTCCAATGATCTATGTTTTTTTTCAAATTCATCGATTGATAACTCATTTCAGGTACATTAAAAGACATCTGGCCCTGCAATTGCATGTAAAGGATATCTTAATAATTTACTGCATGTAAATAATGATTAATAATCAAAATAACATGAAACATTATATAATAACTTGAATGCGATGCTAGGCCATCTAGAATATTAGGCTACTCATGCTGTTTACATGCAACACATCAAAATTCCTTATGTATAGACACTTGCAGAGTGGGATGTCACTTTATGTACCTGAATAAGATGAAATATGGGTATCTGAAAGGCTATGAATCGTTTTGAGTATGATTAGACTATATTATTTGATATGCAAATTGTTCTTTCGTGTGCTTATATATATATATATATATATATATATATATATATATATATATATATATATATATATATATATATATATATATATATATATATATATATATCAAAAGATGCGGCTCAAGGGCAACAGAGTAAAAAAAAGGGCCCGCTATTCGCCGCTTCTACAAAAGTTGAAAATAAAGAGTAGCCAAAAGAGAGGTCAATTTCGGGAAGAGAGGTGTCCTGATACCTTCTTGAAAGAGGTCAGGTCATAGGCAGGAGGAAATACAGACGAAGGAAGGCTGTTCCAGAGTTTACCTGTGAAGGGGATGAAAGAATGGAGATGCAGGTTAACTCTTGGTAGATTATCGATGCAAATCGGCATGTTGGTGGTTCATATAAAAAGAAGAGGGTTTTTTGTATACACAAACATTCAAATATATCGCTGAAAATATAAAGTTGATCTTCACGCAATCATGAACTAACTGCGCAGGTGCCACATCTAAGTTCGTGAGTGGACATGTGGAATGAAACGGACTATAGTGACTGATGTGGACTTGCATTCATGGATGTTTTTTTTTTTTTTTTTACAACAAAGGAGGCAGCTCAAGGGCACACAAAAAAAGAAAACAATAATAAAAAAAAGCCCGCTTCTCGCTGCTTCTAAAAAAGAAACAAAAGAGGTGGCCGAAAGGAAGATCAAATACGGGAGGAGAGGTGTCCTGATACCCTCCTCTTGAAAAAGTTCAAGTCGTAGGCAGGAGGAAATACGGATGAAGGAAGATTGTTCCAGAGTTTACCAGCGTGAGGGATGAAAGAGTGAAGATGCTGGTTAACTCTTGCATAAGGGGTTTGGACAGTATAGGGATGAGCATGAGTAGAAAGTCGAGTGCAGCGGGGCCGCGGGAGGGGGGGAGGCATGCAGTTAGCAAGTTCAGAAGAGCAGTCAGCGTGGAAATATCGATAGAAGATAGAAAGAGAGGCAACATTGCGGCGGAATTTAAGAGGTAGAAGACTATCAGTATGAGGAGGAGAGCTGATGAGACGAAGAGCCTTAGCCCACTCTGTCCAGAAGAGCTGTGTGGAGTGAGCCCCCACATATGAGATGCATACTCCATACGAGGGCGGACAAGGCCCCTGTATATGGACAGCAACTGTGCAGGGGAGAAGAACTGGCGGAGACGGTACAGAACGCCCAGCCTCTAGGAAGCTGATTTAGTAAGAGATGAGATATGAAGTTTCCAGTTGAGATTTTGAGTTAAGGATAGACCGAGGATGTTTAATATTGAGGAAGGTGATAGCTGGGTGTTGTCAAAGAATAGGGGATAGTTGTTTGGAAGATTGTGTCGAGTGGATAGGTGGAGAAAGGTGTTTTTGAGGCGTTGAAGGACACCAGGTTCTTCTTGCCCCAATCGGAAATAATAGTAAGGTCTGAGGCTAAGCGTTCTGCAGCCTCCAGCCTTGAGTCGTTAAGTTCCTGAAGGGTGGGTCTTCTATTAAAAGAAGTTGAGTAATGCAGAGTGGAATCATCGGCGTAGGAATGGATAGGACAGCGCGCGACCTTCCTTGGGTTCGTCAGCGCGCGACCTTCCTTGGGTTCACACGTGACTTTGCCCCGCTGCTGTGTGGTGCCAACTCGCTCTTTCCTCTGTTTTCCTCTGCTTTCGCGGTGTGAGGCGTTCTGTGCTTCTGTGTAACTGCTGCTGTACTGGAGGACTACAAAACCAGGAGGATTACCCTGCCTTCTACTACAGACCGTTAAGTGTTCTGATTTAGTATTTACTTAGTTAGATAGTGATCCAAAGTTACTCCTAGGACAAGTGTATTAAGCTTCCCACATCTACACTAAATTCAACATTCTTTCACGCCAACCCAGTGCTACACGGTTTTATATTGCTTTTGTGTTTTTTATATTACTTTTGTGCTTTCTTCTCCTTCTATTATTAGGATACTTTACTGTGCTGTGATAATAGGACTACGTGAATCAGGCGCGCCAAGCTAAGTTAATTTCTAAGTCCACACAAAAACACTAGATAATCCACTTTCCGCGCAAACCTAGTGAACACAGTTATTATCTTCTTTACATAAGTGATTTCTCAGTATATTAATATTGGCCTATGTTTTGTCTTGGTGGGTAGAAATAACCGCGCCTTTTTACCCGAGACACACCCTTTTCCCTGGGTATTGACCTGTCTGCGACCTCACAGCAACTGTGGTTTGTTTTCCTAGATACACATTTTTGACCTGACGACCTCACCGCAGCTGCGTACTTTGTTATCGTCTTAACGCGCCTAATTGTTTCCGTTTTGCCTCGCCCATAATCTTCACCATGACGTCCCTCAAGCGTTGTTCTGGGTGTGGCCTTCATGGCCAATCAGTACTTTCTTTCCAAGGACGTTTGTAGGTTCTGCGTTAAGACTCAGAAGGATGATCAGAGGATCATAGAGTTAGAGAATAGGGTTACGACTCTCGCCGCCCAGGTACACTTACTGGTTAGTGCAGCAGCAACAAGCCCCGCCTCCTCCTCCTCCCCTTCCTCTTCCTCTTCTTCCTCGTCCTCCTCCCCTTCCTCTTCCTCTTCTTCCTCGTCCTCCTCCCCTTCCTCTTCCTCTTCTTCCTCGTCCTCCTCCCCTCTAGTATTGTCTTCAACCACACAGCAGCCCCTCCCATCCTCCTCCTCCTCCTCCTCGACCATCTCCGATCTCCCCGCTTCCCACCCCTCCTTCTCCTCTTCTTCCTCCTCCTCCTCCTCCTCCTCCTCGCCCTCCTCCTCCGTCCCCCCTCCCTCTCCCCGCCCACCCTCCTCCTCCTCCTCTCCCTCTTCCTCCTCCTTGTCCTCCGCCTCTTCGCTCGTCCCTCCCTCCCACACCTGTCCTTCACCTTCCCCTTCCCCCTCTTCCTCCTCCCTCTCCTCGTCCGTCCCTCCCTCCCCCACCTCACTCTCCCTTTCACCTACTCCTCCTTCCTCCTCCTCCTCCTCCTCCTCCTCCTCCTCCCCCTCCTCCTCCTCCGCCTCAAATTCCTCGCCTTCCTCTTCCGTCCCCCCTCTCCCCTCTTCCCGCCCACTCTCCCCCTCCTCCTCTCCTCTTTCTCCTCCTTGTCCTCCGCCTCCTCGCTCGTCCCTCCCTCCAACACCTGTCCCTTACCTTCCCTTTCCCTCTTCCTCCTCCCTCTCCTCGTCCATTCCTCCCTCCACCACCTCACCCTCCCTTTCTCCTTCTTCCTCTTCCTCCTCCTCCCCCTTTCCACCTTCCACCTCTTCCACAATTTCTCCTCGTTCTTCACAGCAGGTCCCTCCCTCCCTTCCTGCTCTCCCTCCCCTTCATCCACCCCTCCTGGCCCCCTTCCGACCGTCGGGTTCTTGTTGTTGGTGATAGTCAGGTTCGTTATGTTGACAGGTATTTTTGCTCCAAGGATAAGAACAGGACGAGGGTGTGTTTCCCAGGGCAGGGTGGGCCATATATCAGACAGGATTGAGGCGTGTATGGCAAGCGAGGATCGAACCCCATTGTCTTTCTCAGCTGTGGCGGAAACGACGTTTCGTGTGCCAAGCGAGGACCTTTTCAGGCGTTTTAGAGAATTGTTAGGCAGGATACGTGACGCTGGTGGGTCACCAGTAGTGTGTGGCGTCCTGCCAAGGAGGGGCGTTGGCGATGGATGGCTGTCCAGGGCGATAGCAGTGAACAGCAGACTTGCTGAGCACTGCGAGCGCAATGGGTGGCTGTTCGTCGACAATTGGGACCACTTCTTTGGCAACGACGCCCTCTACGCCCGTGACGGGATACACTTGACGTTCAAGGGTGTTGAGGCTCTCTCAGACTCCCTTGAGCGAGCACTTGGTACCCTGAGGGATTTTTTAGTATAGGCGAGGGGGGGAGGAGTAATGGGAGCAATGGGAGGAGAAATGGGAGGGGACATCTAGCACATAATATAACCAGGCAGCTTAGAAGTAATTCTAGAGGAGTAACAGAGGACGGGCTAAGAATCTTCTATACTAACAGCAGGAGCCTCAGAAACAAGATAGACTTACTAAGGGGTGAAGCTTGTTCAGAAAATTTTGACATAATAGCGATCACTGAGACATGGATAGACTTTGCTAATAGAAATTTTAGGTCAGAATTTAAAATAACGGGTTATCAGATGTTTCACAAAGACAGAAGGGGCAGAAAGGGAGGTGGAGTTGCGCTATATGTTAAAGACTCACTTAAATGTTTAGTTAACAACTCAGTCAAAACTAACATGGATTCAGAATCAGTTTGGGTGGACGTTTACAAAGGGAAAGAAAAACTAACTCAGGCAGGACACGAGTATATTACTACAGGAGATTGGCAGGGCGAGTATGAGTAGAAATGTCTGCGTAATGGGGGACTTTAATTATAGGAATATAGACTGGGAAGATCTAGTGGGTGACCTGGAAGCCGAGGACTTTCTTGAAGTTATACAAGATAATTTCCTTAAGCAGGTAGTTACTGAGCCTACCAGAGGAGATAACATATTAGACTTAGTCCTAACCAATAATGGGAACTTGCTACGTGAGTTGGAGGTGGGCGGAGAGTTAGGAAATAGTGATCACAGAACGGTTCGTTTTAGGTTAGACTGGGCGGTAACCCGCGATCCAAACCCAGTGTTAGTGCCAGATTTTAGAAAAGCAAACTACGAGGGGCTTCGAAGACATCTTGAAGGGGTAAACTGGGATAATTTAGGGATTCATGAGGGCCAGAACTGCGGATTGGAGAGCCAGGAGAACCAGGTAGAAATGTCTTACAATAATTTAGTTAGAGTAATAGTAGAGGGGCAAGAACAGCATATACCACAGCGAACACTTAGAAAAGAAAACAATGATCCTATGGATGACTCGTGGACTAAAACACGAGATTGGGTTAAAGAAGGAATTTATCAGAAAATAAAGAATGGGGAAACACATCTCAGGGGCCGGTACGTCGAACTATCTAGATTAGTTAAGAAAACACCAGGATAGCAAAAAGAACTATGAGATCAAAGTAGCAAATGAGGCGAAAAGTAATCCTAAGGGCTTCTTTCAGATGTATAGAACAAAACACGGGAGAAAATTGGACCGCTGAAATCAAACACAGGGGAGCTAGTAGAAAATTACGAAAATATGAGCACATTGTTGAACGACTACTTCCTTTCAGTATTCACACAGGAGGATCGAACGACTATACCGGAAAGAGTTCAGGTGTACGAGGGCGGGGATGGCGATAAATTGAGGGATATAATCATTACCAGGCAAGTAGTTCAGGATGAGATAGATAAGCTTAAGAAGAACAAGTCGCCAGGTCCTGACGGGATATTTCCGAGGGTATTAAAGGAGCTAGGTAATATAATCAGAGACCCACTAACCGACATCTTTAAGATGTCGGTAAATACTGGCTATGTGCCGAGCCTATGGAAAGTAGCTAATGTGACGCCGATTTTTAAAAAGGGGGACAGGTCAGTTGCTTCAAACTATCGCCCAATTAGCTTAACATCGGTTATAGGGAAGATGCTGGAGTCCATAATAGCCAGGAACATTCGGGAGCATTTAGAGATACATAGCTTAATTCACGACTCGCAGCATGGGTTCACAAAAGGTAGGTCATGCCTCACCAATCTCTTGTCCTTCTACAATAAAGTATTTGAGGCGGTTGACAGAGATGAAAATTATGATGTAATCTATCTTGATTTTAGTAAAGCGTTTGACAAAGTTCCTCACCAACGTCTGTTGCTTAAATTACAGGCTCACGGAGTAGAGGGTAAAGTTTTGAACTGGGTCAAGGCGTGGCTTAGCAATAGGAAGCAAAGAGTGCAAATCAATGGTAAAAGATCTGACTGGGGATGTGTTACGAGTGGGGTCCCACAAGGTTCGGTATTAGGTCCACTTTTGTTTATTATTTATATCAATGACTTAGACACAGGAATTAGTAGTGATGTTAGTAAATTTGCAGATGATACCAAGATCGGTGGAGTAATTGAGTCGGATCAGGACGCTAGTATTCTCCAAGGTGAACTCAACAGATTATATGACTGGGCGGATAAATGGCAGATGGAGTTCAATGTAGGGAAGTGCAGTATTCTGAGTGTAGGTAGGAACAACCCCTCACATAACTATTGCTTAAATGACACTCTCATAAGTAGGTCTGGGTGCGAGAGGGATTTAGGGGTCTTAGTGAGCTCTGATCTCCGTCCAAGGGCACAATGCATTCAAGCTAGAAATCGAGCTAATAGGGTACTGGGATTTATTTCAAGGAGCGTCAGCAACAGAAGCCCCGAAGTCTTCCTCAAACTATATTTAGCATTAGTTAGACCTCATCTTGACTATGCGGTTCAGTTCTGGTCACCCTACTATAGAATGGATATCAAAATGTTAGAATCGGTGCAGAGGAGGATGACTAAGATGATTCAGGGGTTGAGAAACTTGCCATACGAGGAAAGACTCAAACAGTTAAACTTGCATTCTCTAGAAAGGCGAAGGGTGCGTGGAGGCATGATCGAGGTTTATAAATGGATGAAGGGCTTTAATAAGGGAGACATTCATAAGGTTTTGTTGGTAAGAGAACCGGGTAGGACACGAAGTAACGGGTTTAAACTGGATAAATTCAGATTCAACAGGGACATAGGCAAAAATTGGTTTACTAATAGGGTGGTGGATGAGTGGAATAGGCTTAGCAGTCATGTGGTGAGTGCCAATACAATTGTCACATTCAAAAATAGACTAGATAAATTCATGGACAGCGATATTAGGTGGGGTTAGATACACGGGAGCTTAGGGTCAAAGGAGCTGCCTCGTACAGGCCTACCGGCCTCTTGCAGACTCCTGCGTTCTTATGTTCTTATGTTCTTATGTTCTTAAGAAGATCATCAATGAACAACAGAAAAAGAGTGGGAGATAGGACAGAACCCTGTGGGACACCACTGTTTATAGATTTAGGGGAAGAACAGTGACCGTCTACCACGGCAGAAATAGAACGGTCAGAAAGGAAACTGGAGATAAAGGTACAAAGAGAAGGATAGAAACCGTAGGAGGGTAGTTTAGAAAGCAAAGATTTGTGCCAGACCCTATCAAAAGCTTTTGATATGTCCAGCGCAATAGCAAAAGTTTCACCGAAACGGCTAAGAGAGGATGACCAGGAGTCAGTTAAGAAGGCTAGGAGATCACCAGTAGAACGCCCCTTGCGGAACCCATACTGGCGATCAGATAGAAGGTCAGAAGTGGAAAGGTGCTTTTGAATTTTCCGGTTAAGGATTGATTCAAAAGCTTTAGACAAGAAAGTAAAGCTATAGGACGGTAGTTTGAGGGATTGGAGCGGTTACCCTTCTTAGGTACAGGGTGTATGAAGGCATACTTCCAGCAAGAAGGAAAGGTAGATGTTGACAGGCAGAGGCGAAAGAGTTTGACCAGGCAGGGTGACAGCACGGAAGCACAGTTTTTAAGGACAATAGGAGGCACTCCATCAGGTCCATAAGCCTTCTGAGGATTGAGGCCAGAGAGGGCATAGAAAACATCATTTTGAAGAATCTTTATAACAGGCATAAAGGAGTCAGAGGGGGGATGAGTAGGAGGAATATGCCCAGAATAGTCCAGAGTGGAGTATATGAATTTCTTTAACTTAAAATTCCCATGAGGAATAATGATAATAGGTGCACTTGCATTTTCAGGCTATGATAACATACTAAAGTATAAAAAATGGTATAACACATTTTACAATATGATGGCTTATGCACATCCTCTCCAGCATCTTGAGGTCTATTTGTACTATCTTATCTGGCGCGAGGCATATTTTTGACGGCCTTAGTCGTGCCTCCCCTTTCAGTACAGCAGCCTTCAGTCCACACGGGAACAGCTCTGTGGCTTGTGCCTCACAATACACTCACTCACTCATCCTGTTGCTTTAACATGAAACCCCACCTTTGGCAACAGCTTGTAACCCCTTTGGGCTGGCTACAAGTGGCTTCCCTTAACCATCCTGAGATAATGTGTGTTCATAAACACAGTGTCTCTGTCCTTTGCTCGTTTGTACAAAACTTTGTGATTCTCGACTCACTCGGCTCAGCCTTGTTGGTAAATATGTTCTCTTCTACGCATTGTGCTGACCTGACATGTGAAGGCTTGGCTTGAGAAAATGTTGCACACTGCTTGTGATACTTTAGATAATTTATAGAAGTGCTGTTGGTTACTCCAGGTTTTCATGCAGTAATAGAAAGCAACTACACCTGTTCCATTTTTTCCTTACGGAATAATGAATTTAGTTTGTGCTAAATTAGATTTTAGTAATCTTTCCATGAATGCAAGTTTGTCTGAAACATGAACAGAATGTGTATGTTATGTATATATTTGTATAAAAGTATATTTAATAATTTCTTCTTTCTCTCAGTACATCTACCTATCTATTCATCCATCTATCTATCTATCTACCTACCTATCATGTAATTCATTTTTATCTTTCCCACAAATTTAATTTAATGTTAAACAAACTGCTGGGAGTTGGTGGGGTAAAAAGTTTTTGCTTCCTTGTCCAGCAGCAGCTGTCATCACATCACAAGACTATAGAAACACTTCTGAGAGGGAAGTCTGCACCAGTGTGGGTGTGAGGGGCTCACTGACTCTATCCAGCAGCTCATAGTCAAATTCCTGGAGTTCAGACATTGAGTCGTCAATGCCTTCCTCCTCCAAGTCAGAGAGGAAGGACAGGTCTGACATGCAGCTGTAGTCTCTGCGGTGGAAGGGGCAGCGGCTCCTGGGGCTGCCGAGCCTGTTGGCGTCCTCGACGACAGAAGGCACGTTGGATATCTTCAGGGCTGACTCTGGACAGTCATCTTCAAGGTCCGAGACAATGTTGTATTTAGATGAATGATCAAGAGTCAGGTCTTGGCATGAGGCAACAGATATATTATTTGCCAGGAGTATTTTCTCAAAGCTGCAGGGATTATCACCAGCATCATCATTGTCCTCGTTACCGTCTGGACCGCCCCGGGTGTCCTCACTCAGCAGGGGTGTGGCAACAGAGCCTGGAGGGACAACACACACTCAGTCAGGTCAACAGTCATGGTGATTGTTACCATGGAGCTGGAACTAGTAGTGATAGCCAGTAGTGCAGTAACTGCTTGAATATCATTGGTGGAAATAGCAGTAGCACCAGTAGTAGCAGTAGTAGGAGTATAATAAAACCAGATTGGCGAGCCTGGTTTGGCGTTGGCTCCCGCGGGTCCTTTCCTCCTCTCTGCTCTGCCACACAGTCCCAACACCTATATTTTCCTTTCATATATGCTAGCTATAGCTAACATATGGGAGGAAAAGATAGGTGTTGCAACTGTGTGGCAGAGCAGAAGGGAGGAAAGGACCCGCGGGAGCCAACACCACAACAGACTCGCCAATTTGGCTTCACTACAGTAGTAGCAGTAGTAGTAGTAGTAATAATGAAAACAGTTCGACAGCATAGTCTCAGTAAGTCCCATGCAATATTTGGCACCAACAGATCCACCAGCAAAAGTGTTTTCAGCAAGATTTCCAGCGCTTGCATGATAACCAATGTTACGGGTGATCCGCTCCATGGGTGTGGAGAGGTACACTCTACGGGAACAGTCTACCACGTTTACATTACTCACCGGCTCCCACGGTGTACAGTGCCGCCACTCAAGGGCCTCGGCACATCACAACCCTTGCTCAGACACTTTGATCTGCTTCAATAAGTCGCTCCCTCAAAGACCAAAAGAATTATGTATCCATCACGTGACAAGGTTGAAGTACATGTTTATATTTGGTTATCTCCTCTGCTGCACCTCTCAAATATCCTACATCACCATACTAGTCATGTGTTGACAGGATTAGTGGTGAGCTGCTACTCACTCTTCCTGCCGTGGTGAGCTCCTTCCCTCACACACACTCACTCCTCCTTGCTCCTCTGCTGTACATCTCACTGCCTGCATCACATTACTAATTTTCATATATATTTATTCATTTATTTTTTGTTTTACCGAATTTTGACAAGCATTATGCGAGTTCTACAATCAGTTCTAAGTCTGTTTACCTTGTATAAGAGGTGAGCTGTGACAAACATCATAGTAATGTGTGGCACGAGAGCATGTGTGATTGCCAGGCCATTATCATAAGTCATAGATAAACCCAGCCAATCAGGAGAGGCCTGACATATATATTGCCAGGCACCAGAGAATCACTTCATTTGGAGAGACTACTGAGGAGCCCCACAAGGGCAGATTTGGTGCCAACAGTATTTATATATATTCATGACACAAATTACAGTATAGGAGAAGAAAGCTGCTTAAACCTGATTGTAGATGCTATAACTCAAAGAAAATAACATCCACAAACACACAAAAAGTCTCACATAGCAGCAGTGGCGTTCCCTCCATGGGGTCGTCTCCGTGGAAGAGGGAGGTGCCCTGGCTCAGCATCAGCAAGTCTGGCGGGGCGGCCGTGGCCCCCTCGCTGCCGCAGCCCACCAGCGTGTGTGGGCCGTGCATGTCATAGTCATCCCAGTGGTAGCCTAGGTTTTAGGAAACACAGACATATATTACCAAGCTTTCTGACACTGAGCCACATGTGGGTTTGTTGAGACAGATCCACATTCCTCAGCCTTCAGTGTATGTCAGTGTATTCACAGCGTGCTTTAAAGATTTCTACGTGACAGTCCCAGACCCATGATGCTGCAAGAGCTTTCTCCACATGCATCACAAGATGGTGAATATGATGTATGGGATACCATGCGAAAAAAATATTAATCTAATACAGACTATTGCACTTAAAGTTGCAACACCTCATTTAGCCTAATTCTCCTGCAGACTTTTATGACTTTTGTAAAACACACAAAAGGAGGAAATTATATTACTACTAAAGTATGGGTAGGTACCTTTCTTCTTCTGCTGGCTCGGTGCTGCGTGCAAGGGAAACAGAAGACACGTGAGTGGTCATGTCCCAGAGGCTTATATTTACAATGTGCATTCTCCCTTCTCTCAACCTGGGAAACTTACTTAAAATTACAGAGCAAATTTATTATTATAGATGAGGTTCAAAAGTTATCATATATATATATATATATATATATATATATATATATATATATATATATATATATATATATATATATATATATATATATATATATATATATATATATATATATATATATATATATATATATATATATATATATATATATATATATATATATATATATATATATATATATATATATATATATATATATATATATATATATGAAACATTTTGTAAGTTGTAAACCCAAAAAATCAATCAAAAATTGGGTAAATCAAGAAAAGCACTAGCTTCATATTAACTATGTATTACTTTGTTGCTCTTTTGGCTGTGTGATGAAAGAGTGTCTGTGGCCATCAACCACAACACAAGACTGTATCAGTTAGCAGCAGCTGAAGGAACAGATCACAAAGTTACACGGGGATGAAACACGACAGCACTCGTGTTCTTAAGATATTAAAAAAGCACGTTACTATCACCATGTTAACTTGTATAGTTTGTCATGGTAAGTGCTACTCAAAGCTGAGCCTCAGACGACTCGCAGCAGTGGCTGGTTATCTCAAGCAGCACACGAACTCAGTCGGGTGAGTGTTGGCACAGCGCTGCATTGCCTCTCAGAAACCCTTTGGCTGTCAAAGCCACGGGGAGCCCTTGTGTAGGGCCCATGCAAGGCAGAGGCCTGGCTCTGAGGGCCATGCAACAGTCTTCTGGTGTGGTCACTATCAGCTGTGGTGGCCTCTTGAGGGTAGTCTAAATGTGCTGGGGCCCGGCGAGCCAGGAGGTGGGGGCAGGGGAGAGGGGGCACGGCGGGGGAACCTGACGCCTGGCCTCTCTCTGCACCCGCCAGGATATAAATTGAAGTTTGTTATTCCTGAGGGTAAAGTCTTGTCGTGAGAGTACGCTGCAAAACCTTCACACTTCCCTCCTCGCTGTGAGGGGAAGAACCTAAACCCCTCACAGAAAGGCTTTTAGTGTTTCCTTGGACAAAATCAAATTTATGCAGATCATAAATTAGAAGCAGGCACCAAATAAATACTACATGGACTGAAATTTAATATAATTTTCATTAGAGTGCATTAACCAAAAGTAAGTGTTAAGCAGGCATGCTATTAGTGCCATCAGTGGGTGACCCATGCTGCAGCAGCACAGCGTGCCACCGGGAACCTCTGTGCAGTACAGGAGATGGGCACTCCTGGCCGGCACCACATGATGCAACCCTGAGCCATCACACAAACAAAACTCCCGCCATGACAGATTAAAAAGGAAAGATTTTTTTCTGAAATACATATATCTATATATGTATATACCATACTGTGTGTGTGTGTATCTCTCTCTCTCTCTCTCTCTCTCTCTCTCTCTCTCTCTCTCTCTCTCTCTCTCTCTCTCTCTCTCTCTCTCTCTCTCTCTCTCTCTCTCTCTCACACACACACACACACAGAAACAATGGTGAGGGACATGGCAGATAAGAAAAAATGTCGTAATGTTTGGTGTACAAGAAGAAAAACACAGTGAAGACTCAGAGGGAAAGTTGTGAGAAGAATAAGGTGAAAAGTGTATTGAGAAATTTGAATACTGAAGAAGAGGAAAAGTTTGAGGTAGAAGTAGATGAAATAACAAGATTGGGAAGGTATGAGGAAGGAAAGAACAGGCCATTAAAGATTAAGTTAAGATCCCAAATGACAACAGAAACCATCCTAAACAGGTTGTGGAGATTAAACAACTCTGAAGTATACAAACAGATATATGTGAGGAGAAATATGACGGAGGATGTAAGAATGATAAATGATAAATGAAGTGAAAAAAAGGAATGAGGAAAGATCAGAGGAAGATAAGAAGAATTTTTTTTGGAGAATGAAGAACAAAAAACTGATGAAGTGGTGGATAGGAGGCGAAGAGAGGGAGTAATGGTGTTGATATCCTTTCTCTTCCTCCCTCCTTATTTTCACATATTCATTTCTTGCTATCTTAAAGTCTTCTTTCTTCCTTTGGTTCTTTTCAATCTTTTTCACGCTCTGTCCCTTTTTTTCTTTGCGCCTGCACATCTTGCATTAAACCAATCTTGCTTTCCTCTTTCTATTGGTTTATATAATGGGACATTTTTTGACTCCTGTCTCATATGCCTCTATGAAAATATAATATTTTCCTGCACTTCGTTTCTTCTTTTTAACTTTTCCCAGTCCAGTTTTTTGTAATATTTCTTCAGATTTTCTATGTCCACTTTCCTGCAGTTTCTCCTTTTTCCTTTATACGATTCATCTTCCTCAGTGACGTCCTCATCGGTTTCCAACTCTATTATTACATGATCACTTTTTCCCGTGGGACACACATATCTTAACTCATTTAACAGGTGCACTCCCTTCGTCAGCACCAGGTCCAGTCTTGCTGGCTCGTCATCACTCCTGTATCTTGTATTTTCAGTCACCCACTGCATCATTAAGTTTTCCGTAGTCAGTTTTAAAAATCTCTCTCCCCATGCCGTGTGTGTGTGTGTGTGTGTGTGTGTGTGTGTGTGTGTGTGTGTGTGTGTGTGTGTGTGTGTGTGTGTGTGTGTGTGTGTGTGTGTGTGTGTGTGTGTGTGTGTGCAAAAGATGTAAGGTACCAATTTCTTTTTCTCCTTTCTCATGCTGAAGATTGACTTTATGGCTTGAATAAAATAAATCCATTAATCTTCACAAGTTATCAATGCTGAGTTAATATTCTTCTTTACTTATTATTTAATTCTCAGAAATCAATGGCAGGTCAATTTTTAAAATGGCAAATGACGACTGAAACACGGCAGATATACTTTTTGAGGAGTAGCTAAGTTAGGGAAGGGGGAGGAAGGAGGGGAGTGAGAGGGAGGAGTGGAGGAAGGGTGGGAAAGGAAGGAGATAATGGAGAGGTAGGAGGAGAGGGAGAGGAGGGAAAGGACAGTGATGAAGGAGGAGCAGGAAGGGAGGAGGAGGGAGGGGAGAGAAAAGGTGGAGGGGAGGGAAAGGAAGGGAGATGAGGATAAAGAAAGGGATTAGGATGAAATAGGAGAGGAGCACAGATGGGAAAATGGCAATAATGATAATGGTAATGATGATAATGGTAAGGAAAGTAATGATGAAAGAAAAGCCTATTGAGAAGAAAGCTAAAAAAATAAAGAAATAAAATAGAGGGGTCTGGAAGGGCTACATTAACCCGGTAGCAGCAATGGGCCAAATTTGTGGCTTTACAGTGTAGCAGCAACGGGCCAAATTTGTGCCATAATATAAACCCCCAAAATAGATGATACATAATCTGATCACAAACGCTTTGATATATATTATGAAATGGTTTGTGTGAGGGGTGATTTTTTCTCATTTTTCTCGCTTGGTGGGACCATTAAGAAACCTGATTCCCGCTGCTACCGGGTTAAGAATGTCATACCTGAAGAATCGTCTGAAAATGGAGACTGCCGGGCCGAGGAGGTGTGGGTCTTGCCGAGGTTGGTCACCAGGTCACAGCCCACATCTGAAGAACAATGAGGACACATGAAGTTCTGGTCCTCACAATCTGACGCACACCCAATGCCTCAGATACACATAAAATAGTGCAGTAAGGAGAGGAAACACTCAACAGGGAAAAGGGGATCAAGTTGCAAGTTATAATATAGTTCTGGTCCTCATGGTTTGGTGCACACCCAATGCCTCAAGTACAAATAAACACAGGCCAGTAATGAGAGGAGACACAAAAAAAAGGAAAAGACCCCAATTCTCCCCAAGCCTTTGAATAAATTACTCCTAAATTGGTGACCTGGCCATCTCACTCTTAAGGCAGTGAGGTTCCCCAACATCACACTTGACATTTAATTTCTTAGGTGATTCATCAAAAGTTGAGTGTAGAAATCTCTGGAGACAAACACTGACGATCTCAGGGCAAGAATCACAGCTGCCATTGAAAGCATGGAAGTGTTGCAGTGTACATGGCAGAACATAGAAAATATAAATTAGTATGATGACATTTCCATATATGTTTTGGCAGCTACTGCTCAGCATTCCCTTAGAAGGGTTGCCACAGCAGATGTGTAAACACATGCAGTGAAGAAGGGAAAATACTTAAAGCATCAAGCTGCCTGTGCTCCTTGTACTGCTCCAGGGCTGTGAGGTAACAGTGAACGGTGAGCTGATGCCTTCTGTAACGCACACCTTGGCAGGACTGCTGGGCATCACTAAAGTGGCTGTGTGTCAAACTACTAGCTATCACTTTAGTAAACAGGAAAATTAATCAAGGCCTTTTTTTTACCTTCATTCCCTGTGCATGCAAACTTTTGCTCTATGGGCCTATGACTCACTCCCCACAAGTCACCCCTGCTCACTGGGATGTATCTGTAAGAGACAACTCTTGGTGAGGCAGAGCACAGGGAGGCCAACAAGTCTTGTGCCCTGAGGGAAATGACTGACCCTGCCAAGACTTATTTCCAATGGTAAGGGAGCTGCTGTGGAGGACTGGACATTTCCAAACCACTGGTCACTATGGTTATGAAGTCGTCCAGCATTGGGGGTAGTACTGGCACTAGGGAAAAGGCCAATGTTGTACCAATATTTACAATGGGGGATAAATAAGCTGTGTTTAATTACCAGTTTAAAGTCAGTTGTAGGGAAATCATTTGTGTGTTACAGCTAGAAATATTCATGACCACCCAGACAAATACAATCAGATTACTGACTTCCAGCATGGGTTCACGAAGGGTAAATCTCATCTCACTAAACTAACTAACTAACTAACTAAAAAGTTGTTGTTTATGTGTCTCACTTTAAGTTGAGCATTAAAGACTTAAATAAAGTCAAAGCACATGGGACAGAGAGTTAAGGTTTGGGGTGGATCAGGAGGTGACTAAGAGACAAGACGCAGAGAGTTCAAGTAAACACAGATAAATCAGACTGGGTGTGTGTTACTGATGGCAGCCCACAAGGTTTAGTTTTAGATCCATTGCTATTTACTATTTACATCAATGATCTTGACTGCAGTGCAACCAGTGACATCAGGAAGTTTGCGGATGACACATAAATAGGACGACTAATCAGTGACACTGGTATTGCAGGGCGACCTAAATGCACTGCACGAGTGTTCCCGTGAATGGATGATGCAGTTCAACATGGAGATGCTGATAATTTTAACCCGGTAGCAGCGACGGGCCAAATTTGTGGCTTTACTGTGCTGCAGCGACGGGCCAAATTTGTGGCTTTACTGTGTAGCAGCGACGGGCCAAATTTGTGGCTTTACTGTATAGCAGCGACGGGCCAAATTTGTGGCTTTACTGTGCAGCAGCAACGGGCCAAATTTGTGGCTTTACTGTGCAGCAGCAACAGGCCAACTTTGTGGCTTTACTGTGTAGCAGCGACGGGCCAAATTTGTGGCTTTACTGTGCAGCAGCAACGGGCCAAATTTGTGCCATGATATAAACCTCCCAAAATAGATGATACATAATCTGATCACAAATGCTTTGATATATATTATGAAATGGTTTGTGTGAGGGGTAATTTTTTCTCATTTTTTTCGCTTGGAGGGACCATTAAGAAACATGATCCCCGCTGCTGCTGGGTTAAGTGTATGAAAAAATGCTCTTCCAAATAGTTCAAACAAATAATGAAACCAAATCATGAAAACAAATAAATAAAACAAGTCTTGCTCACTCTAGGTATGTGTGAGCCCTGACATTCAACCCCCAAATAACTGTATTACTGCCCTGAACCACACATTTTTTTTTTTTAAACAGCAGGGGAGGCAGCTCAAGGTCAAAAAACAAAAACAGCAACAAAAAGGCCTGCTATATGTACACTGCTTCGACAAAAGAAAAAAAAAAAAAACGAGAGGCCAGAAGCGAGGTCAATTTTGGGTGGATAGGGGTCTTGATACTCTCCACTTGAAAGAGCTCAATGCAAAATAGTCTTGGGCTGTATTTCTATGGGCATCAGCAACTGGCAGTGCAGAAGTAATCCTAGTTGTATATTTGCCACTGGTTAGACCCTTCCTGGATAAGACTGCTCAATTTTGGTGCCCCTATTAAAGAGAGAATACAGTTCCTTTAAATTAGTACAGAGGAGAGACTAAAGTGATCCAAGGACATAGAAACGAGCTGTACAGGGTGACTGAAAAACTTAACCTGGTAGCAGCGACGGGCCAAATTTGTGGCCTTACTGTGTAGCAGCGATGAGCCAAATTTGTGGCTTTACTGTGTAGCAGTGATGGGCCAAATTTGTGGCTTTACCATGTAGAAGCGACGGGCCAAATTTGTGGCTTTACTGTGTAGCAGTGATGGGCCAAATTTGTGGCTTTACTGTGTAGCAGTGATGGGCCAAATTTGTGGCTTTACTGTGTAGCAGCGACGGGCCAAATTTGTGGCTTTACCATGTAGCAGCGATGGTCCAAATTTGTGGCTTTACTGTGTAGCAGTGATGGGCCAAATTTGTGGCTTTACTGTGTAGCAGTGATGGGCCAAATTTGTGGCTTTACCGTGTAGCAGTGATGGGCCAAATTTGTGGCTTTACCATGTAGCAGCGACGGGCCAAATTTGTGGCTTTACTGTGTAGCAGTGATGGGCCAAATTTGTGGCTTTACTGTGTAGCAGTGATGGGCCAAATTTGTGGCTTTACTGTGTAGCAGCGACGGGCCAAATTTGTGGCTTTACCATGTAGCAGCGATGGTCCAAATTTGTGGCTTTACTGTGTAGCAGTGATGGGCCAAATTTGTGGCTTTACTGTGTAGCAGTGATGGGCCAAATTTGTGGCTTTACCGTGTAGCAGCGATGGGCCAAATTTGTGGCTTTACTGTGTAGCAGTGATGGGCCAAATTTGTGGCTTTACTGTGTAGCAGTGATGGGCCAAATTTGTGGCTTTACCATGTAGCAGCGATGGGCCAAATTTGTGGCTTTACCATGTAGCAGCGATGGGCCAAATTTGTGGCTTTACTGTGTAGCAGCGACGGGCCAAATTTGTGGCTTTACCGTGTAGCAGTGATGGGCCAAATTTGTGGCTTTACTGTGTAGCAGCGATGGGCCAAATTTGTGGCTTTACTGTGTAGCAGCGACGGGCCAAATTTGTGGCTTTACCGTGTAGCACTGATGGGCCAAATTTGTGGCTTTACCGTGTAGCAGCGACGGGCCAAATTTGTGGCTTTACCGTGTAGCAGTGACGAGCCAAATTTGTGGCTTTACCGTGTAGCAGTGATGGGCCAAATTTGTGGCTTTACTGTGTAGCAGCGACGGGCCAAATTTGTGGCTTTACCATGTAGCAGCGATGGTCCAAATTTGTGGCTTTACTGTGTAGCAGTGATGGGCCAAATTTGTGGCTTTACTGTGTAGCAGCGATGGGCCAAATTTGTGGCTTTACCATGTAGCAGCGATGGGCCAAATTTGTGGCTTTACCATGTAGCAGCGATGGGCCAAATTTGTGGCTTTACTGTGTAGCAGCGACGGGCCAAATTTGTGGCTTTACCGTGTAGCAGTGATGGGCCAAATTTGTGGCTTTACTGTGTAGCAGTGATGGGCCAAATTTGTGGCTTTACCGTGTAGCAGCGACGGGCCAAATTTGTGGCTTTACCGTGTAGCAGTGACGAGCCAAATTTGTGGCTTTACCGTGTAGCAGTGATGGGCCAAATTTGTACCATGATTTAAACCCCCCAAAATAGATGATCCACACACTGGTCACAAATGCTTTGATATATATTATGAAATGGTTTGTGTGAGTGATGATTTTTTCTCATTTTTCTCGCTTAGAGGGACCATTAAGAAACATGATCCCTGCTGCTACTGGGTTAACATATTCTCCGGAAAGCCCTAGACTGTGAGGTGATTTATTATAAGTTTTTAGACGGGCTACAGGGATGAATATTGGCAATTTAGTAACCTTCTCTGACTTAATGAAAGCCTAAAATCACTTAATTAACTTGTATGGGGTAAGATTAAAAAGCTTATATTCTCTGGAAAGCCGTAGACTGTGAGGTGATTGATTAGAAGTTCTCAGTTGGGTTGCAGAGATTAATAAGGGACTTAATGAAAGCCTAAAACCACTTAACTTGTACAGGATGACTAAAAAAAAAAAAAAAAAAATTAACTTACATATTATGGAAAGCCATAGACTGTGACGTGCTTTATTATAAGTTTTCAGATGGGTTGTAGGGATTAATAAGGGCAATTTAGTAACCTTGCCTGACTTACCAAAAGCCTAATTCACTTCACTTGTACGGGGGGGACTAAAAAAAAATCAACATATTCTCCGGAATACTGTAGACGGTGAGGTGCTTTATTATAAGTTTTCAGGTGGGTTACAGGGATTAACCTGGTAGCAGCGACGGGCCAAATTTGTGCCATGATATAAACCCCCCAAAATAGATGATACATAAACTGATCACAAATGCTTTGATATATATTATGAAATGGTTTGTGTGAGTGATGATTTTTTCTCATTTTTCTCGCTTTGAGGGACCATTAAAAAACATGATCCCCGCTGCTACTGAGTTAATAATTACTGAAAGCCAAATTTACTTCACTCATATGAGGTGACTATAAACCCTCAAATTATATTCTCCAGAGAGCTGTATAGACTGTGAGGTGATTTATTATAAATTCTCAGATGGGTTATAGGGATGAATAAAGGCAATTTAGTAACCTTGCCTGACTTAACGAAAGCCAAATTCACTTCACTTGTACGGGGTAAAAAAAAAAAAAAAAAAAAAAAAACATTCTCTGGAAAGCTGTAGACTGTGAGGTGATTTATTATAAATTCTCAGATGGGTTATAGGGATGAATAAAGGCAATTTAGTAACCTTGCCTGACTTATTGAAAGCCCAAAATCACTTAACTCGTATGGGGTGAGATTAAAAGGCTTATATTCTCTGGAAAGCCGTAGACTGTGAGGTGATTTATTAGAAGTTTCCAAATGGGTTATAGGGATGAATATTGGCAATTTAGTAACCTTGCCAGACTTAACGAAAGCCAAATTCACTTAACTCGTATGGAGTAAGATTAAAAAGCTTAGGTATATTCTCTGGAAAGCCCTAGACTATGAGGTGCTTTATTAGGAGTTCTCAGATGGGTTACAGGGATGAATAAGGGCAATTTAGTAACCTTGCCTGACTTAATGAGAGCTTAAAATCGCTTCACTTGTACAGGGTGACTAAAAAAACCTTAACTTACATATTCCGGAAAGCCGTAGACTGTGAGGTGATTTATTATAAGTTCTCAGTTGGGTTATAGGGATTAATAAGGGCAATTTAGTAACCTTGCCTGACTTTCCTAAGGCCAAAAATCACTTCATTCAGGCAGCTGCTTCCCATCAATCATGTACCTCCCTCTCCTGTCACCTCTCTTACACCCTCCTTCCCCTCCTCTTCCATCACAGCACTCATTCATTCCCACCCTGCCATACAAAACTGTACAGTACCTCAGAACTCAGCACGGTACAGCACCTCATTGGAAGCGAGGGAGCAGATGACAATAGGATTTTTTTACAAAGGAGGCAGCACAAGGGTAAAAATACAAAAAGAGCAACAAAAAAGCTTGCTATACGCTGCTTTAGCAAATGAAAGCAGAACGAGAGGCCAAAGGAGAAGTCAATTTGAAGTGGAGAGGTGTCTTAACCTGTCCGCTGCGATTGGCACAGATTTTGCCCTCACTGGTTGCCTGGTATCATATACATCCCTTCACTGGTAGCCTGGTGACATATGGTCCCAGGTCTTTCTCTGCCTCTGTGGTGGATAGTGGAGTGTTTCCCATGTGGTATTGGTGTGCTGGATATCCCTTCATTGGTAGCCTGGTAACATACAGTCCCAGGTCTTTCTCTGGCTCTGTGGTGGATAGTGGAGTGTTTCCCATGTGGTATTGGTGTGCTGAATATCCCTTCATTGGTAGCCTGGTAACATATAGTCCCAGGTCTTTCTCTGACTCTGAGGTGGATAGTGGAGTATCTCCCATATGGTATCGGTGTGCTGGATATCCCTTCATTTGGTAACATATAGTTCCAGGTCTTTCTCTGGCTCTGTGGTGGATAGTGGAGTATTCCCCATATGGTATCGGTGTGCTGGATATCCCTTCATTTGGTAACATATAGTCCCAGGTCTTTCTCTGGCTCTGTGGTGGATAGTGGAGTATTTCCCATATGGTATCGGTGTGCTGGATATCCCTTCATTTGGTAACATATAGTCCCAGGTCTTTCTCTGCCTCTGTGGTGGATAGTGGAGTGTTTCCCATGTGGTATTGATATGCTTCCCCTCCCAAGGTGCATGACTTTACATTTTTCTTCACTGAATTGTAGCAGCCACTTTTTGTTCCATTCCTGTAGCTTGGTGATGTCTTCTTGTAGGAAATCTGCAGTCAAGCAGTTAATACTCTGTGGCAGCCTTTAACTGCTCATGCATGTAAGTACCACCCAACAGTCTGGCACATCGATCATCCACCACCGGGCTGCTCACCTCCAAACAGGCTGAGCGAACTTTTACTGTACGTCTTAATAACCTCAGTAGAGTCAGTACTGTTAATGCAGTGCTGAAATCTTACCTCATGACTTGACATTAAAGTTTCAGTATTGGATTAATAGTACTGAGGTTATGTTAGGTTATGCATATGCATGTTTGTATGTATAAACTCTATATCAGGGGTTCTCAACTTGGTGTAAATCGTCCCAAGTGTGCTAATTTGATCTTTTCTGTTGGGCAATATTTATTTATTTTCTATTTTCTTATTTATTTATTTATTCATTTATTGGCAACTGGGAGACAGAGGGTAACCAAGAAAATAAATCTCAGTAAAATCCTATCCATTGCATTAGGCTTCAATTCACTAGAGGCTCCATATGTTCTTCTCTGTCCTTTTTTATTCCTGCTATTTACCTCGGCCTAATATACCACATACAAGTTTATTAACAAGTTTTCAAAGTGTGGACGCTAAAATGTAATTGTGGAAGCCTGAGCAGCGAGGGGAGATGTATGAAGGGAGGTGTGTTCTATAACGTGTTTTTTTATTCCAGCCATTTACTTCTGCCTAATATACCACATACAAGTTTATTAACAAGTTTTCAAAGTGTGGACGCTAAAATGTAATTGTGGAAGCCTGAGCAGCGAGGGGAGATGTATGAAGGGAGGTGTGTTCTATAATGTGCTTTTTTATTCCAGCTATTTACTTCTGCCTAATATACCACATACAAGTTTATTAATAAGTTTTCAAAGTGTGGACGCTAAAATGTAATTGTGGAAGCCTGAGCAGCGAGGGGAGATGAATGACAGGAGGCATGGAAAATGGGGTTATGGGTAAACAATGGTTGGGACCCCCTGCTCCATATATTGCTCTATTTACAGAGCTATTTGACTCACCCTTGATGGGCATGAAGTACATAGGAGTCGTTGAGGTTGTTGTGGTGGTCCCAGGACTTGTGGAGAGAGTCGGAGTCACTGTTGGAGGGCGGCGGAGGGGAGAGGTTGGGCGGCATGACCACGGGCTTTTTAAGGCTGTGGAGGAACTCGTGGGTGCATCGTGAAAGTGTCTCCAGCTCAAGACTCTCGTGTCCCGCAGCAGAGAGGTCCGCCAGGTGCTTGAGGGTGTTGAGAATGGCGGAGTCGTTGCCGCTGGGGGTGTAGGAGGCCAGGCGGGGGGGCAGCGGCGGCCCCTGCTGTGTGGCACCAAGGCAACAAAAAGAAAACAACTCAAAAGTCTGTAAGAAACAAAACATCTAAGACTCTGACACCGTAGCACACAGAGGCTCAACAACATCCACAAAATGAAATATGGACTGAAAACATTCAAACTGCAGCCTGTAACTTGATGTCAAGGAAGTGAGTCTGCTAAAACTAACATGTACCAGTGTCTGTCTTACCTGGTCTGCCTCCACATTGCAGATTTTGGAGTTTCTTTTGGGTGCGTCATTCGCCTTGAGGTCGTTCTTCACGTGGTGGTCCGTGAGCTTGACGCGGTTGTTCTGCTGGTGACGCTTGTGGCTCCACCGCCACCGCTGCCAGGCCCCCAGCAGCAGCACGGCCATCACGCACCCCAGGAACACGGCCAGGATGCACAGCAGCTCCTCCAGGGTGATGTTCAGGGAGGAGGACGGCTCTTCAGGCTTCCTAACGGCCTCTGTGCAGTATTCATCGGTAACATTGGAGGAACATATGCACTTGAACCCACCAAAGAAGTTGAGGCAGGTTCCCCCGCTCTGGCAAGGGTTGCGGGTACACTCATCAATGTCCAGCTGGCACATTGCACTGGTAAAGTGTTGGCACTTGCATATAGGCCCATCGGTACCCTCCTCACAGCGACCGCCATTCTGACAAGGGTTTGGGTTGCAGAAAATGCCATATTCACAACGTTTTCCACTCAGTTTTGATGACATTGACACTTATAGGTGTGGCCAACAATGTTAGCCTTTTTGTTAGCTGTTTTTTTTTGTGTTTTTGATTAAGGCGCGAACTGTTATCTCACGTGAGGTCCGGTATACCGTTGCCTGCTTTCACAAGTTGATTGTAGTAAGGTGAGATAACACAATAGCCTTTTTCGTTAAGTGATGTGTGGCCGAGCGGTAGCCGTTATAAGTTCACTTTAGTTCACTTTTGTTCTCTCTCTCAGGTTAATACAAATACCAAATGTATTTTAACTATATTAACAGTTGTACTACATAAGGTTTACAGTTTACGTGAGCGAGACGCACGAAATCAGAGACAGCCACACCGCTGCAGGGCGCGGGGCGGCAGAGCACCGCTCGCCTGCCCGTCACCCGTCTTCTCTCCCTTCTCCGCGTTGTTCGCCCGTTTTATTTGCTTGTAGTTCGTCCGGAAGGGTGTGGGTTCCGGTTGATGACTGTTGATGAAAGTCATCATTTGCTGATCCTAGTGTCAGTTCATCACAGCTTCCCACGGCCAAAAGCACGACGTGTTGTTAGACATCCTGTTGTGCGACACCGACCGGGTGTCGCCACACGTACAGTCATACATACACATGTACATTATAATATACACATTACATCGCTCGGTTCTCTAAAAGTCGCGACCTCGCGACTCACCCGACCTTTAAAAGCAGTGTACCTACCCATGTTACAGTCGCACAATGTGTACTAGTTAAACGAGGTCCTGTTATTGCATTAAAAAATATATATATATATATATATATATATATATATATATATATATACAAATCAGAGCCCGCCTAACGATGCGTCATCGGGAAATGCCAATGATAATTAAAAATAATCATGGAAGTAACAAGAAATGGGCAAAGTACATGCAGGGCGAGATAAACAGGGCTAGAGTCGTGGACATGGAAGCTCAGTACTATTCCGAGAAAACAAAATAATAGCTCGAAAAATTATTTACATGATACATCCTAGAAAAATTAAATTGACTAAACTGTCATTAGGATACATGGTAATGGAGCTATTTGGAATAGTAAAAAGAAAAAGGAACAATCCTTGAAGAAGATCTGCTACACACTGAACCTTCGAGTCACACCTGAACACAAAACTGTCGCAGAGAAACACTCATCCGTTGCGTGACAATTAATTGCCAGTGTCGTTACCCTCGGCACGCCTTCGAGAGGGGTGGGGTTTACAACAATAGATTAGGTTGTGTGAAAAGAGGTAATGTTATCCGTATAGTCTCCCAATAGTTACATTGTGATAACAAGGACAAGTCTGGAGAACCTTAGAACCATCGGCAGTCAGCACCACTAACTCCTAATACTCCGTTTTTCAGGTCTACAGTACTATAAAAGAAAATCCTGTCACTAAGTTGTGAAATCACTGTTGTAACAAATCTCATTGAAATATACAATTCCAGCATAATTGATTAAAGTAATTCCAGCATTAATAAAAATCAAATTAAAAAGACAAATTTCCACCTATCCTCCGCTCGTAACGAACGTGGATGACTGACATCTGTGACGCCAATAATAATTCCCGTAACGGGTAACAGTGGTATGTCAAGTAAGGGTAAGTAAGACTTGTCTGCTTACTTCCAAAGCTTACAGATATTCACATGCTGGTTACGATAAAAGCTAGGGACAGCATCTGCTCAAGTTAAATCTGTTAGTGTAGAGAAAAAGTCTGTTTTAAGCAGAAGCACATGAGGTTCAAGGTTAAATTGTACCTATCCCTATGTTAGTCTACACCCTCGGTTATTACGGCTCCAATTGAATTAAGAAGACTGACTGCCTTGCTTCAACTCAGCAATAAAAGAAAATAGTGGGTTAGAGTGAAAAGTATTACTCAAGCACTCCCCTTCTCGCACGAAAAAGATGCAGGCAAAAGCTTAGGAACCAAACATAAATTAGTAGATGCGAGGATGCAGGTTATAGTCTTGTGGTGGAAAGATACACAAAGCAGCGTCAGGCTGAACCTCAAGCCGGCGCTAGTCTTTGGAGACGATCACTATGCACCATTCTGTGCAAAAAAAAATCGTAAAGCTCAAATTTCCAACCACCAATTTATCTGACTATTTCTGCCTAAACCACGGGTAAAAAAAGACACACCAAGGAATTTTGATTACCGCTGGTGACACCCAAAAGGTTTAGGTCAGAGGGTCGCGAAGGCCCCCTCCCCGACGAACGTGTCGACGGGAAACGAAGCTTCAAAAAGGACCCAAAATTATTTTAAATGCCATAAAAGTTGGCTGATAAAACCGTGTAGGTTGCCAGTGGGGCTGTAGTCAAGGGATACTGCACTCCTTCGAAGAGGAACTTTAAGGACAATCATGTACATAAGGAACTCTAGTAATAATCTAGCATTAGCTACAGAAATGGTTTCTCCATCTGTCTAGTTTCCCTGTTTAAAACACGAGATCAAATCAGTAGATAGCCTATAGGCGTCCACTTGCCTATTAAAAAGGCCTGGTTTGCACAGTGTCCACAGCAAAATTTATACCCTTGCCCATTGCCCATCTTCCCCAAATGTTTCAAGAAAAAGTGACCGAAACGCATCATAATCCTTCCGTCCAGTGAACGCGCTCCTGTTTATGAGGGCCCTGCGCCCGTTCCCGGGATTGACCTTCGAGCGGCTGAGAGATATTTAATCTCCCGGATTTGACACGAATGAAATGTCCATGACAATCTCACTTTGAAACAAGAAGTCCCTGGCCGAATAATCTGCCTCCCTTGCTACCCTGCGAAAGGCCTAACTGCTGTTGCTGTTAGTGGGTAATTAGAGGCAGAAGCCATTGTGGGATTAGTAAGGTAAGTAAATACCTCTTGGTTGCACATGCAGCGTAGGAGGAGCAAGCACCCTTTGAAGAATGCTACACTCCTTACATGAGAACAGTTACCGTTATCCTTGACGGCACTGTTCTTTATCTCTACCCACCCCTCATGCTCCTCTGGTCAGGTTTCTCTGCCATTAAAAAGAGTTACTAGTAAAATGAGGAGTAAAATGGTAAAAGAAAAAAAATATTGCTGCAAAAATAAGTAAAGTAATAATCATTCACCGCTAAGTATATGCTCACTCCTCCCCTATGCTTTTAAAATGCATAATAAAAGAGGAAAAAGAATAATGAGTGAGGCTTAGCAAGACATAACTTCTCCACTGTGCAATAAAACACACAAAAGAAAGGAGAAAAGAAAATGAATGATTATACATAAAATGCGTAACCATGTTACTCAAGAAAAATATTAAACATCCACACGCCAGAAAAATCAACAGCTGAAAAATCTAATAGATTAGATACGCCCCCACACGCCTAAACACGTGAACATAATAATAGTAATTCACCTGAAATAATGTTACAAGTGGTGTAATTACTGAAACCGTATCAATGAGTGTCAGCTATAATGTGTTAAAAACCTCGAAGACAGCAACTCGATACCCCACTACTCAGCACGCTCGCGTCCTTCGCCTCGCCGGTGGCAAGGGCAGGGCTGCAGGGGTGGCAGGGTCTACCGTCCCCCGTCTGGTAGCGGTGGTGGGAGGGGCGGCGGGCAGACAATATACGCCCACCAGTCACCCTCAAAGGTCCGAGTTGCCTGGCGAAGATAAGTGCGCACCTACGACGAGTTGTGTCGTAGGAAGAAACAAATGCCTGGACACCTCCAAGGAAACTTGGTTGTGTGGAGGTGCGAGGCGGGGCGCGCGGGCTGTGTGGAGGTGCGGGGCGGGGCGGGGTGTGCTCTCGGGTGCGGCTGTGTGCTGACTCGACTCACTAGGGCAGGAAAAGCCGCGCGCTGACGTCAGCGTATGCTTGCTGTGTCCGATACCGTTCACTGCCCCCACACACTGTCACTGAAGCTACGTTTGAGAGAGAGATATAACAATTCGGAGTAGCTCGTAACCACGCTGCACATCATTTATGTTAAAAACTTTTGAGCGTTACTTTTTTTTTTACGTGGTTAACAACGAGGCGGCCACCAGCCACCATGCATTTTATGTTATGTTATATTAGAGATAACACCTATAGAACACTTCGGAGAGGTCCGTAAACCGCTGTTCACCATTTTTGTTAGCCTTTTTGTTAGCTGTTTTTTTTGTGTTTTTGATTAAGGCGCGAACTGTTATCTCACGTGAGGTCCGGTATACCGTTGCCTGCTTTCACAAGTTGATTGTAGTAAGGTGAGATAACACAATAGCCTTTTTCGTTAAGTGATGTGTGGCCGAGCGGTAGCCGTTATAAGTTCACTTTAGTTCGCTTTTGTTCTCTCTCTCAGGTTAATACAAATACCAAATGTATTTTAACTATATTAACAGTTGTACTACATAAGGTATACAGTTTACGTGAGCGAGACGCACGAAATCAGAGACAGCCACACCGCTGCAGGGCGCGGGGCGGCAGAGCACCGCTCGCCTGCCCGTCACCCGTCTTCTCTCCCTTCTCCGCGTTGTTCGCCCGTTTTATTTGCTTGTAGTTCGTCCGGAAGGGTGTGGGTTCCGGTTGATGACTGTTGATGAAAGTCATCATTTGCTGATACTAGTGTCAGTTCATCACAGCTTCCCACGGCCAAAAGCACGACGTGTTGTTAGACATCCTGTTGTGCGACACCGACCGGGTGTCGCCACACGTACATTCATACATACACATGTACATTATAATATACACATTACAACAACAATACATTTGCCTCCATTAAGACAGGGTGAGGAGGAGCAGGAAGCCGTGTCCACCTGGCACTGTGCTCCGGTAAAGCGTGGAGGGCAATTACACTTATAAGAACCTTCATTTTCTATGCATGTCCCAGCGTTCTGGCAAGGGTAGGAGCCACACACGCCGGCCAGGGGCAGCACACCTGGACACTGGAGCTCCACGTTGGCCAGGCGCGTGAGCACCGTGCCTCCAGAGGCCGTCCCTGTTATTGACACGGGAAGCTCGGTGCCGTCAATAATGATCTGATCGAGGCAACCCACAAATCCCCGGCTGCTATGGGAATAGGAAGACATGCCTGACTCTGGTTCACTGCTGAGGGTAGCACCGAGATACATGAAGTTTGAATCCATGTTCAGAATGTCATTAGCACCCGGCGCCGCTCCTGAACTCACCTCGCCGTCCACACGGTCCACACGGTCCACACAGTGTTGATATGGTGCCGTCTCTGGTCAGGTTGATGAAGTGCCACGCATCATTGTCGACCCTCACCGTGGACACCCTGACCAGCCCTTCCCCGCTGCCACAGTCCCAGCGGTACTGCACATGTCCGCCGGCCACCTCCAGCACGCTGTAGTCCACGTCCCCGGCAGCAAAGACCAGCGTTCCCACCGGGTGTCTGGTGCGCGTGAAGGCACTCAGCATAAGTGAGCTGCTCTTACCTTGCTGAGCTATGCTGTACTGGGCATAGCTCTTTCCCCTGAAGGAGAGAGGCCTCAGTGGGTAGTGGCACGCAGGGCTGCAGCACTTTGTCAGGTCCATTCGGCACGAAGGTCCTGCTCTGCCGGCAGGGCACTGGCACGTGTAGCCTCGGCTGCTGGTGTTGGTGGGCGCACACTCCTCATACTCAGCACAGGGTCGGTGCCCACAGGCATTGACTAAAGTAGTGCAGTTCTGGCCTCCATACCCTTGGTCACACACACAGCAAACTTTCTGGGTAAATCTTGAAGCAACCAGACTAGACAGCTGTGTGTTGAAGGGCATGGCCACATCATTGTTGATTTCCACCACGTCTATACAGTCCCCATGGCCACCGCACTCTGAGCCAGACACACACAGGGACTCCATGATGTCCATGAAGGGCAAGCCAAGCTTTTCTTTTATGTCAACTTGTTTTTCTTTTAGCTTCAGCAGCAGATGTTCTCTTGTCATGTAGATTTCAAAGAGTCTCACAACTATCAGAACGTCAAGACTCCTCTGTATGTCTCTCTTGGAACGTTGTGGAATGTAATCTATCTTATCTAAAGAGTGTGAGTGTACGAGGGCTGGCTGCAGGCTGACCAGGACCACAGAATGCTCCTGAACCAACAGCTCTATGGCAATAGCTTTGAGGAAATATTTCTGATACCTGGAGAGAAATTCATCGGAGGACAGAGGACCCAGGCGAATGATGACGGCATTTTCAACCATTTCCTCAGTGACCACGGAGACCTCGATGGAAGCCTGCACGGTGCGGTGATACCTGCCGTCCGACACACTGACGTTGACGCTGTAGTTACCGGCATCAAGAGGCGTCAGTGCCACCAGAGTGCCGTCCTCACTGTCAATGTCAAAGTACTTGATGGAGCTGACTTCCTCTGGGTAGGGCGCCATATAGTACTGCAGGGTGTCGTAGGGGTCTTGGTCCAGTGCAGTGACCCGCCCGATGATGCCTCTGGGAAAGGCACTGCGGAAACTGATGACCACGGTTTTAAGCGGGAAGAGTGTTGGCGGGAAGCGGGACTCCTCCACCACACTGACGGTAACTTGGGTGTTGGCGTGGAGTGGTGGCGAGCCGCTCTCCCACACTCGCACCTGCACCACGTACTGATCCTGGACCTAGTGAAGAAGAGGAAACAGGGACTGAAGAATGGCACTCATGTATTACTCTCACTATCTGTGGAGCTTAATTAAAAATGCATACTTCCTTGAGCACTCAGACCACCTGATGGTTTTACTGGATTAAATGCGTTACAAAATATTGAGCGTTACCTTGTGGTTCAATTTATTGGTGGCCAGCCTCAGTGAGCCATCCTGGTCCAGGGTGAAGGCACGACTCTCAACAGGCTGGTTGATCACCTCCCAGGTGAAGGGAGCGCTGCTGGGGTCAGCGTCGGCATCGGTGGCCAATATGGCTCCTAATATGGGTCAAAATTAACTCCAGATCCCAGGCACAGTGATGCCACTGGAAAGCTGGTTTTACTTGAAAAACTGCCTTCATGAATCTCTTTACCAAAGGATGCTGACCCGCAGGTTTATCATCTATTGTGGCAACGGAAGAAATGGCAGAACGAATGGTGTTCATAGTACTGTAACTTCGTCCCGTCTCTTTTTAAATTCATGCAGTAGGAAATCCAACAAAAAATCTAAAGATGGTCGAAAAAGGATCAACTTCCCTGCTTACACAAAGTGACACCCAAGCGTTGATATGTGGCCCATACTGACATTGCGTACCCTGTCTCCATGACTGAAGGAGAAATCCGGCAACCTCATCCGAAAGGCCTAGGTTCTTGAAGGATTGCCTGAGAGTAGCATTGCTGTTATTTTCAACTTGGGTGCCTGGGAATGTGTGCGACCCGGATCCTGAGGGAAGATTAGTGGCTCCCGTGGAAAAAGGAACAGGGTGTCTGCCAACAGCAAGAGTGCCTTCGGGAACCAAACCTGAGTATGCCAAAGTGGTAGCACTGTTAACACAGTCGCCCCTTCCTCCTGAAGTTTTTGCAACACCTAGCAATGACACTGAAAGGAGGGAAAGCATAAGGCGCCATATTAGTCCAATCAAAGGTGAAAGCGTAGTATGCATTGCAAGTGTGTCTGGTTTCCAGGAAGCAAAAGTAGGTAATTGAGCATTAATTCTCGAAGCAAAAAGGTCGAAGTCTGGGGTATAAAAGGTATCACACAACAAGGCAAAGATGTGAGGCTTCAACATCCATTCGGTATCAAAGTTCTTAATCCTAGATTCCTGGTCTGCCGCAACATTCTCAACCCCTCTTATATACTCGGCTGACAATGTGATGCCCCTCGACAAGGCCCAGTCAAAAATGTCTTCCACTAAAGAATTAAGGCTTATAATCTTACTACCCTTCCGGTCTAAGCAAGCAACAGCTGTGGTGTTATCTGACTTCAGGCGGATGTGAGTCTGGTGACAATGACTACAAAGAGATTTTAACCCAAGGAGAATGGCCTTAAGTTCCATACAGTTAATGTGATCCAACTCCACCTGAGCCCAGTGACCCCCTGTCCTTGTACCCTCAAAAACAGCACCCCAACCTGTGAGGGAAGCATCAGTCTGTAATTCCAGCTGTGGGGGGCAAAAAAGGAGTGACCTTGATGTGGAGTCAACGTTGTGGATCCACCAAGAGACCAAATCCTTGGCATGAGCATCCAAGGTAATGATAGCATTGTAATCACCTTTATGAATGACTAAATTCTCATTCCTGACAATTTCCAAGTATTTGTACTGGAAGGGTGCCAAAATCACCGCCGGCTCTGAGGCCACGGCAAGACCTAAAAAAGAAGCCAAGTCATGAATGCTGGGGTCACCCCGGAGTAACAACGCACCTTGACTCTTAATGCGCTCTTTCATCCGTGGTGGCAGGGTAGCAGTCATAGTCACCTCGAGGACAATTCCGAGGAACTCCACCACCTGAGTGGAAACTAGGACTGATTTCTTCACCTGAACTGTTAAGCCAAGCTCATCAAACAGCTGTAACGCATACCTCACATTATCCATCAACTCCTCCTCAGAAGTAGCCACGAAAAATGCAGTCATCGATGTAACAAGACACTGCAATCCCAAGTTTCCGCAAGTGTGGGAAAACTGGTTTCAGTAACTTTGTAAAAATGCGAGGAGCAGAAGAAAGGCCCTGAGGCAAACAAGTGAATTGGAAATCCCGATTATTCGACATAAACCGGAGCCATTTTTGTCCTCAGGTTTCACAGACAAAGAAAAGTAGGCATCCTTAAAGTCCACAGTCATAAAGTAACAATTTTTCTGGATCAAGTGAATCACATCCCGAATAAAATCCATTTTGAAGTGGAAATATTTGACAAAAGGGTTCAAATCTCTCAAGTTCAAAATCACCCTAGCTGTGCCATCTTTCTTAAAAACAGGGAAGACATTAGAGTAAAAACAAGATCTTTCCTTATTCCCACAAGGTTCTATAACTTTCTGCTGTAAAAAACTAAGTAAGGCACTGTCCAGGGCAGTTTTATCCGCAAGAGGAAAAATAAGGGGACGAGGTAGTGAGCACTGTACAGGAGGACTGTAAAACTCTAAGACATAACCCTCCAAAAACATTTAAAATCCACTCATCCTTAGTCAACCATCTCCACCAGATCGACAAGAATGAATTTTCCCCCCGAAAAAATTCTCAGATGTGTTGAACAAGGTGAATAACGCAGGAGAAGGAAGGCCTCTTAGTGCTCTGTCTGGTGTCGTACCCCTGCGACCTGCCAAACTTGTAAGGACGAAAGGAAGGTCTGCCCAGCCTCTTTGTCTTGTGAATTTCATCACATTTCTTGGCGACATCAAAGGGGAAAAGGGCGTCTTTCCCGACTTCATAGTCCCACTTGCACAAGTCCGCCAAGGCTGTGTCATGGACGTGGATACGGGTCACTTCCTGCCGAAGGTGGTTAAGGTAGTTGAAGGCCGAGACAACCAATCTAAGACTATCATTGAAACCACCCAGATAACTAGAGATAGGCTTGCCTGCCTTCACCCTGATATCACTGATGCAACGAATGATGGGCACCAAGGCTTTCAAAAGCAGGGCATTAGTATGAGCCAACCTGGTGTCAAGGAGCTTACCCCCAGCACTCAAAGCCCTGGAGATAGCAGGATTAGTCCCAGGTACCGTCATGTTCGGCACGTTGCTGGGGACCACCAGTAGTCGACTGCACATTGCCTTAACATTGTCCGTGTTAGGGCGTCATCTAAGGCTGGTGTTTACAATCAAGGCCAGGCACTCAGACACTGCCTCACCCTTCGGCTCTTCACCATTGAAGCAGCCGGCCAGATCATCCAGCGCCCTTAAAAAATCCACGTCGTCCTCAGTAGGAGCCGGCTGTGCAGAACTGAGGCCATCCAAGTCATCAAGAGGGTCAGGTGCAGGGTCTGGAGAGATCAGCTGATCCCGCCTGCTCACAGGCGACGCACAATCCACTTCTGAGTCGGACAGCTCATGAAAACCACTAAAGGCAGAAGAACCCAAAGGTGGAGCATGAACCTGCTGGGCCCCACTGTCAAGTTTGTTGACCAGATCACTCAACAAAACCGTAAGCCGGCAAAAGTCACCACCCGTGGACGAGCCCGGCTCATTGTTTACCTCCCTGCCTTGGCAAGGGAGAGCACCAGCTGGCAGGTCATGCAGTGAGCTCGGAAGGCTAGAGGATGTGGCTCCCTTCTATCTCATGTGTCCAGGCCTCTCATCATCCCCGCAGGGCCGTTTTCTCTCTGAACTAGATGAAGACCGCCTTGGCTGATCTTCTGAAACTGCACAGTCCACCATGGCTGAACCTGCAACGGGAGTGTGAGCTCACAACAACCCCCAGTACAATCCTTGGATCGTACAGACATCACTCCCGAATCATCACAAAAACACAAAAAACACTCAAAAGAAAGAATAAACTTACCGATGCACCAAAGCAAATGAGGAAAAGTGAAGAAAAAAGGAACATGAAGCCGCACGGCTGGCTCCGTGCTGAGAGCGGACTGGATCCGACGGGGGCAAGCAGCCAACTGGTTCGTGGGCGCTGCTGCCGGCATCTCATTGGCTACCACTGGTGACGTCAGTTAAATATCGTGAAGTGAAATTGTGGCTTTACCGTGTAGCAGCAATGGGCCAAATTTGTGGCTTTACCGTGTAGCAGCGACTGGACAAATTTGTTGCTTTACCATGTAGCAGCGATGGGCCAAATTTGTGCCATGATATAAACCCCCCAAAATAGATGATACATAATCTGATCACAAATGCTTTGATATATATTATGAAATGGTTTGTGTGAGGGGTGATTTTTCTCATTTTTCTCACTTGGAGGGACCATTAAGAAACATGATCCCTGCTGCTACCGGGTTAAGAAGGACCTGGGAGTTGACAGTGTAAACTATGGCAAGGGATGTGCTGAAATGATGTAAGTTGGAGTACACCGGGAAGGAAGCAGAAACAGAGACTTTGGTGTGGTGAGGGAGTAAGGCAATACTTATCAAAAAGGCTGCTGTCCTTACTCAAGACTTACAATGAGGGAGTAAGGCAATACTTGTCAAAAAGGGGAAGAGGGAAGTTAGAAATAAAATTTGGTTCAGTAGAAGATGTGAAAGTGAAAGTGAAGCAAAGTGAGAAAGAGATGTAGCATGGAACAGGTGGAGAAAAGGGAGAGACAGAACCTTTGGCTGAAATACAAACTCCACTCCACTCACACAGCTCTCCTGGACAGAGTGGAGTCTAAGGCTCTTCGTCTCATCAGCTCTCCTCCTCTTACTGACAGCCTTCTACCTCTTAAATTCCACCGCCATGTTGCTTCTCTTTCTATCTTCTATCGATCTTTTCATGCTGACTGCTCTTCTAAGCTTGCTAACTGCATGCCTTCCCCTCTCCCACGGCCCTGCTGCACATGACTTTCTACTCATGCTCATCCCTATACTATCCAAACCCCTTATGCAAGAGTTGACCAGCATCTCCATTCCTTCATCCCCTTCACTGGTAAACTCTGGAACAGCCTTCCTTCCTCTGTATTTCCTCCTGCCTATGACTTGACCTCTTTCAAGAAGAGTGTATCAAGACACCTCTCCACCCGAAATTGACCTCTCTTTTGGCTACTCTTTACTCTTTAGTTTTGTGGGAGCAGCGAGTAGCTGGCTTTTTTTTGTACTCTTTTTGTTGCCCTTGAGCCGTATCCTTTGATGTAAAAAAAAAAGAAGTGAAATGAATGAAGAGAGGAACAGAGAAACTACTTGAGAAATGTAGGCTACTAGAAAAGTTTAAAGCACAGCTGAAATTATTTTATAGATATGTCAATAGCAAGCTGAATAACAAAGAAGAAATAAATAAACTTAAGGTGGACGGTGAAAAGTAATAGGATGCTGCAGCAATGGTGGAAGTTATGATTTTTTATTCTTTATCTTATTTATTTATCTTTTTTTTTACGTTTTCACCTATGGCGCCGGTAGGCTTTCTTGGTGGTGCCTGATGGTCGGCCCCAGCCCATTGTGGCGCAGGCAAGTGTTTATAGTGGTGCCATCTCGCATTGGCTCATGCTGCCCCCCTGAGCTCACCTTTGATCCTAGAATCTAGTTTTTTTTTTTCAGGCAGTGTTTACAAGGGAGAGTGACTTTAATGGACAAGAAGGAAGAGAGGAAAATATGGAGTACCTGGAAGGAAGACAAGTTTCAGTACAAGAGGTGGAAGGATTAATGGAAGGTCTGGACGTGAGGAAGGCACTAGGACCGGATGGTGTGTCAGGCTGGGTCTTAAGGGAGTGCAGTAAGGAATTAGCTGATAAGATCCAATGTGTCATAGTCAGCTCTCTAGCAGAAGGTAAGGTCCCAGCAGACTGGAAGTGAGCAGACATTACGCCAATTCACAAACGAGGATGCTGGGAAGACTCTTGTCTTTGACAAGTGAAGTAGTGAATGTCTGTGAAAGGTTGATCAAAGATAAATGGATGAACTATCTGGTGAGACAACAGATTGACGGACAAACAGTACGGCTTTGGAGGAGGAAAATCTTGTACATTGAACTTGATGTGCTATGTAGCCACCACTACCTTCTCGCCTCACCTGCACGACCACGGTATAGTTGTCTTGCGTGAACTTGGGCGCATTGTCGTTGACGTCGCCCACCTGGATCACGACCTGAGCCATGGCAGTGTTGCTGGGTGTGCCCAAGTCCCTGGCACCCAGCGTCAACTGGTACTTTGCGACCTGAGGAGGTGACGAAAAAGAAGAAGAGGAGGAGGAGGAGGAGGAGGAGGAGGAATAAGATGAAGAAATGAAACGAAGAGAGAAGGGAAAAGGAAAGAGAAAAGGAAAGAAGAAAAGGAAAATAAAGAAGGGAAAAGAATAAGGGGAGAAGAAGAAGAAATGAAATAAAAAAAAACAAAGAAGAACAGGAAGAAGAAAAAAGAATTATGAAGCAAGAGGAAAAAATAATAATAATGACAAGAAGGGAAAGAAGAAGAAAAAGAAAAAAAGTTCAAAATCAATTAAATCAGCTTTGTATGATAATTTAGGAACTGTCTTGACATGCCTGATTTGATTTTCCAACAACACAAAGGATTTGATATCACAATTATTTTCTTACTGGGAGTATATGTAACCCAAGGCCAGTAAAAATGAAAGGCAAAAAGGAGCTGCCATTAAGCTGCTAAGGGCATAACATCAACAGTCTTGGAGGGTCACAAAAGAAGATGGAAGAGGTATTTGGCCTAGGAAGGTATGAGGAGGGAGGTTAAAGGCCACTATCAACTATATTTGGGTCGCAAGGCAATGAGAACAGAAAAAAAGGAGCTATAAGGGTATAACATCAAGCCTCGAAAAGTAACAAAAAAGAAGAGACAGGAGAGGTATTTAGCCTAAGGAGGCATGAGGAGGGAGGTTAACCCGGTAGCAGCGACGGGTCAAATTTGTGTCTTTACCGTGTAGCAGCGACGGGCTAAATTTGTGCCATGATATAAACCCCCAAAAATAGATGATACATAAACTGATTACAAATGCTTTGATATATATTATGAAATGGTTTGTGTGAGTGATAATTTTTTCTCATTTTTCTCACTTAGAGGGACCATTAAGAAACATGATCCCTGCTGCTACTGGGTTAAAGGTCACTATTAACTGTAATTGGGTCACAGGGCAATGAAAACAGGAAGGACAAAAGGAGCTGTGAGTTGCTAAGGGCATAACATCAAGTCTTGGAGTAACAAAAAAGAAGAGATTGAAGAGACATTTAGCCAGGAGAGATAGGAGAAGAAAGGTGCAAAGCCACTATCAACTGAATTTGGGTCACAGGGCAATGGCAACAGAAAGGAGCTTAAAGTTTTGAAAGGGTATAAAATCAATAGTCTTGGAAGGTAACAAAAAAAGAAGATGGGAGAGGTATTTAGCCAGGAGAGATAGGAGTACAGCGCTGCAAAGCCACTATCAACTACATTCAGGTCGCAGGGCAATGAGAACAAAGATAAAAGGAGCTCAGAATTGCAAAAGGGCATAACATCAAGTGTTGGAGGGTAACAAAAAAGAAGATGGAAGAGACGTTTATCCAGGAAAGATACGAGTAGAGTGCTGCAAAGCCACTATCATCTGTATTTGGGTCGCAGGGCATGTTGAATTATACAGCCAACAGGACAGAAACTAGCAGACAGCAATATTATTAGGATGAGGAAAGTTATTACATCATGTGAATGCTATACCTAAAAATATGATCCTAGTTACTTACCTTTTCCCTGTCCAGTTTCTTGATGACAGTGATGATGCCAGTGTCGTCATCAATAGTGAAGCAGTGGTCTTCGTTTCCCGCCCTGATGCTGTAGCGGACGAGGCTGTTCACGCCATGGTCCACGTCGCTGGCTGAGACCTGCGGTGAAGGGAAAAAAGTTGTCATTCGTAGAGTCACATTAGTGTAGTTGTGGGTCGCTTTTAGTTTGCTAACACCTTGACTGTGGATTTCCTACCAGAAGACATCACCAAGCTACAGGGATGGAACAAAAAGTGGCTGCTACAATTCATTGAAGAAAAATGTTAAGTCCTGCATCTTGGGAGGGGATATCCAGCACACCAATACCACATGGGAAACACTCCACCATCGACCACGGAGGCAGAGAAAGACCTGGGAGTATATGTGTAGTGCGGCGACTAGGTCTGATAAGGGAGCCTCCCATAACCCACTTGGCGAGTGGGGGCACCTCTTCGGCCGACTCGGTAGGGAATGGCTCTCCCGTCACGCTGGTTGCGGGTTCAATCCCAGGCAGCCGGCGAATACCTTCTCCTGGTCTTGATTAATTTCTCGTGTGTTTCGATACACGCAGAGGTCGTGTTGGAGAATAGGAAAAAGGAAAAATATGCTCTCGGGGCATGACATATGTTACCAGGCTACCAGTGAAGGGATATCCAGCACACCAATACCACATGGGAAATACTCCACTATCCACCACAGAGGCAGAGAAAGACCAGGGAGTATGTGTTACCAGGCTACCAGTGAAGGCCAAATTCGTACCAATCGCAGCAGATGGGTTAATGAGAGTGCAGAGGAAAATAGAACCTGCAGTAGTTTTAACATTAGGAATAACCTTATGAAAAGTTGTGGATATGAATGTACTTGAGAAAATGAAGAGAAAAAGGAAAAGGAGGAAGAGGAAGAGGAAGGAGGAGGAGGGGGAGAAGAAAGAAGAATATGAAAGGAGAAGCAAAAGAAGTAAAAGAAGAAAAAGAGGAAATAGAAAAAGAAAAAGAAAAAGAAGAAGAGGAAGATGAAGAAAATGAAGAAGAAAAGAAAAAGGAAAAAGAGGAAAGAAGGAAAAAGAAGAAGGAAGGAAAAAATAAACTATTCCGGAACTCCTAAGAGGCAGTGGTGAGTTGACAGTGTGACGGCGCCGCGCTCAGGAGGACGCGAGTTCAATCCCCGCCCGGTGCCACCAAGCTGAGATTTTTCAGCCGCCGCCGAGTGGCTTAAAACTACCCACATGCTGTCCAAAAGACCACCTATCAACCCGGACTTTAGATTCTAGGAGGGCAGCATGAGCCAATGCAAGATGGCGCCACTATAAACACTGGCCTGCGCCACAACGAGCTGGGCCATACCATCAGGCCCCTCCAAAAACAAGCCTACTGGCGCCACAGGCAAAGATGTAAAAAAAGAAAAAGAAAAAAAAAGTGTTGCTGACTAATGTCACCATCAAGTGAAGCGCTGCACCAGGTGTATCATGTTCCTCAGTATCATCCGGCACACACAGAAAGGATGCTTTTGATTTCCACCTTCACTACTCTCCATAAGCTTAGTGACACCAGCAGCAAGTAAAGACATCTGGGTTCAATTTTCTACTTAAACAGGATATTCATTCTTTTATCCTGCTCACTGGTACACTCTGCAACAGCCTTTCTTTCACTGTATTACCTCCTTCCTGAGACCTATTCAGTAGTTAAGGATTTAGTGGTTAGGGTAACTGAGGAGGCTGTTGGGTACAGGGTGAGTGGAAAAGAGACCTAAAACATTGCACCAGGTATGTCAAGTTTCCCACTATCAAACGGTGCACACAGAGAGAACGATTTTGATTCCCATCTTTACTTCTCTCCATAAGCTTAGTAACACCAGCAGCAAGTAAAGACATCTGGGTTCACTTCATTGCATTACTCCTTCCAGATCTATTTAGCAGTTAAGGATTTAGTGACTAGGGTAACTGAGGGGTACAGGGTGTGTGGTGGAGGGAAGAAAGGGAATGCATGGAGGTCAGATGAGACGAAGGAGGCACTTGCTTACCTGCGCCACGCTGGCGCCTTGCAGAGCGTCTTCCTTGACTGTGGCGGTGTAGGTGGGCAGTGTGAACACCGGGGAGTTGTCATTCACATCAGTGATTGTTAGGTTGACCAAGGCCGTGGCAGACAGAGGTGGCACCTACTGTCGCCACCACCTGCTGTACGCGCTCAAAGTCCACCTCGGCGCCAATGCTTATCACACCTGTGGAAGTGGTGGGTCATGAGGGACTTGCAGGGAATTAGAACACACACACACACACACACACACACACACACACACACACACCAGCCAAAGAGACTAATTCAATTTTCAGCGGTGAAATCAAACTGTCGTCTGACACCAGTATGAAGTCAGTCTGGGTGGGGCCCGAACCTCTTCACAGCGCTGCCGCATCATCCCAAATACATCACTCCCTCCCTCATGTGTTATCTACATACTATTTGAAATTGTGTATCAAGTATTCAGTATACAGTAAATAAGATTTGATGCTATGGCCAGGGAACTCCCCGAACACCCTGCCCAAACTGACGTCATGGCTGAGTTGAACTATAATAAACTACTGATATATATATTGCAGAATGATTTGGACTCTGAAAAAAAAGAAAAAAAAAGGGTGTTGATCACAAGTGTACCAGTCTTTGGGTGGATGTGCAGGTACTCCTCCAGCGTGGTGTGCTGAAGGGAGTAAGAGATTTCTGCATTGATGCCGATGTCCCTTGAGGTGGCCATGACCCGCAGGACTTCTGTCCCCACGGCCGTGTTCTCTGCCACGGAAGTTTCGAGGAGTTTCCTCACAAACTCAGGAGCATTATCATTCACATCTGTGGGGGGACAGAGCTCACTGCCTTGCTTTGAAGCATTCTCGTACAAGAAGAGATCATAATGCAGATATACGGGACAGAGGCTCAAAAATATATGGAGGATGGACTCATTATCTAAAATACAAATAAACTTGGCCTTCCAAATGATATCAGTGAGACTAAGTTTGAAGAATTGATTATTCCTTAAGGTTTTTAAACATAAACATCAAAGCAACTATTTTTTTTCATGCAAGTAAACTCTGATTGCTGTTGATTACTGTTGGCAGGACACTTTATATTGTGAGGACTCAATGGTCAATCTAACGAGGGCATGTTGGAATGGTTCCTTTAAACATATCTTCTCAATCGTGACTTATGGATAGAGACTACCATTAGGAAAATCTGTCTGTCTGGTCAGGGCAGTTAAGGTAGTGCTCTGCTACTGGTAACATGTAACACAGTACAACCAGCCGCAGGGTCGGGTAGTCAGCGGCTAAACCGGCAACCCCACTGGTTTTGTTTTGGACCAGTGAGGAGGGTGTGCTGGACCCCCAGGTGGATTCAAATAAAGACCATTCTAAGGGCAGATGAACTCATGTTTATTAGAGTCAATGGCCATCCAGTTCCAGCTACGGGTGAAATAGCGGGTGGTAAACTTCATAGCCCCCTGCTCCTGCTGCCTTGTAGGGTTTGGCTGTTTCGTTCAGGCAAAGGCTTGGGCCGCCATTTAAAATAAGTGGTTGGGTGTGTCTCTAATGGCCCATGCACCCAGAAAATCTCGCGCCAAAAACTGAAAATGGCTTGATTTATGAGCCATAAACCGTCCAACCACTCATGAAGAGTGAAAACGGACTTTAAACGATGATGATGATGATGATGATTAGGAAAACCTGTTTGAGTAAATTGGGTAATATAAAACATGGATTTCAGCATAAATCTGATCCTCTGTTGGAATCCTCTTGTCTTAAACTAGTAAGGCTTAGGACATGAGAACCAATGTAGATGCATGCTCCATTAGCTCGGTAGCAGCGACGGGCCAAGCTTATGGTTTTACCGCGTACCAGCGACGGGCCAAATTTTTGCCTTGATATAAACCCCAAAAATAGAGGATGCATAAACTGATCACAAATGGGTTGATATATATAATATAATGATTTGCATGAGTGATGATTTTTCTCTTTATTTTTTACATGATCCCCAGCTACAGGGTTAGAGACTCCTAAACTTCTTAGTATTTTCTGATAGATTTGTTCTGTTTTTTGGTACTAGTTTGTGCATGACAGATTTTTGTAATATGCACCTCACTGGTACCTACTTATGCCCAAGACACTTTGAAACCACTGTGACGATGAGCTGCGTGGTGGATATCATAGACTTCAGACTTGGTTCATATTTTAGCGCATGGAAAGATGCACCTTGAACGGCCTTGATCTTGACCTTTGACCTTGACCTCAAAAAGTTTGCTCAGGTCAGTTTAAAAAAAAAATCAAAACAAATGCTTTCATATGATGGCCTTGACCTTGACCTTTGACCTCAAAAAGTTTGCCTAGGTCAGAGTTAAAAAAAAAAAAAAATTCATCAAATTTCGAAACAAATGCTTCCATATGATGCATAAGGTCACAGTTGATGCCCATACCAATTTTCAAGATGATCTTTGGCGGAGGTGTGCACTCTCCGAGTGCTATGAGTCTAATTATTATGATAATTATTATTCTCATTATCATTATGTGTGATCATGAGCCTCACAGAACAGCATAAAAGCCCTAATACCCGTGTTTTTTGTGAGGGGCATGAACAGCAAGGAAAATGGGAGTGAGATTTTTGCCCTTGAGCTGCCTCCCTTGATGTAAAAAAAAAAAAAAAAAGAATCACCCAGACCTGATCCCCTGCCACAACAAAGCCTTTACCGAGGTCAGGGTCCGTGGCAGACATCTTGAGGACGATGGTGTTGATGGGCGCGTCCTCCAGCAGGGTGGCGGCGTGGGTGGCCAGGGAGAAGGACGGGGGGTTGTCGTTGGTGTCCGTCACCAGGACCTCCACCACCACCTCACACTGCCAGGCCTTGTGCTCCCAGTCCTCCACCACAACCTGGACAGTCACACCCGGAGTTTTGGACTCATCATAGGCACCATTACCCTAACCTGGCTACAACTAGTATTAATATTGTTATTACTATTATTATTGAGCCATGAAAGGCCAGTGTGTGTTTGTGTGTGTATTTACCTATTTGTAGTGTACAGGGCCTGAACTCAAGCTCGGATAGTCCCGTCTCCCAATCTATATTTGTCCAACTTTTCCTTCATTTTTTGGACACTGCCCGCTTCAACAATGTCTTTGTTTAGTCCATTTCATATATATATTCACACCTCAGTATGGAAAACTGTACTTCTTTATGTCTTTCAAACAAGTCTCCTTTCTCAATTTCTTGCTATGTGTGTCTGTGTGTGTGTGTGTGTGTGTGTGTGTGTGTGTGTGTGTGTGTGTTTACCTATTTGTAGTCTACCAGGCCCGAGCTAAGCTCTAACAGTCCCGTCTCCATATCTACATTTATCCAACCTTCCCTTCAATTGTTGGACACTGTTCACTTCCACCACTTCTCCCCGCAAACTGTTCCAGGTGTTAACACTTCTATGTGGAAAACTATACTTGTTTTAAGTCACTCAAACAGGTTCCTTTATTAAGTTTCTCCCTATGTCCTCTCAGCCCATGCATTCTCGCAGTTAAGAAGATATCATCTCTATCCACCTCATCAAACTTATTTACCAACCTATAGCCTACAGCATGATCAGATATCTCTCCCTTCTTTGTTCCATGGAGTGTCGTCAAGTCCATCTCCTTCAATCTGTCTTCATACATCATATTTGAGAGTTCTGGGACCATTTAAGTTGCAATTCTCTGTATCCTTTCCAGCTTTCTGATAGCCTTTCTTTATGTGTGTGTGTGTGTGTGTGTGTGTGTGTGTGTGTGTGTGTGAATACTTACAGTGAGGTGGTAGTGGTCCCGTGCCTCTCTGTCCAGCTGGGTGGCTGTGGCCAAGTGGCCATTCAGCTGGTCAATACTGAAGTGGTGGGCGCTGTCCCCGGTGAGAATGTAGCGGCTCCGGGCAGCAGTGCCTTCATCGGCATCCCAGGACACAACAGAGGCCACGTGGGTGCCTGGGGTGGCGTCCTCGGAGATCTCCCGGCGGTAGATTGGCTCCTTGCACACCGGACCGTTGTCTGCCGTGAAGCACATCAGTGTGAGTCACAGAAGTGCTAGACACTGCTTACTTAATTCATGACCTATTACCATACATTATCCATTATCATCTCAGGCAAGACTATACTGTCACAAACCGTTGATGTCGATGACTGTTACAGTAACAGTCGTGTTGGCCGTAAACTTCCCGTCGGTGACGGTGACGGTGAGGGTGTACTCGGCCTGCCTCTCCCGGTCCAGCTCACCGGCCACGTACACCTGGAATATGGACCACAGCACCGTGACTCTCTCGTTAAGGAACAGTTTCGTTGATAGCAGGTCACCATTGTTGTTGTGTCTCACCATCCCTCCCACCCACCTCCCCTGAGGCGTGCACCAGGAATTGGCCATCAGGGTCGCCGCCGGTGATGAAGAAGTCAAGTTCGGCCACGGACTCGTCGGCGTCCGTCACGCTGAGCTCCACCACCGCCGTGCCCGTGGCGGTGTCCTCAGGCACTGGCGTCAAACAAAATTAATTTGGCAATGTTGATATATAAAACCTTCACAGCCAATGACATATTACAGAGAAAATCAATTTCCTGTCAATCATTTATCTATAAAACCCTTGTAGTGCCTCACCAGCAGTGGCGTAAGTGTCTTTGGTGAACACTGGAGGGTTGTCGTTGTAGTCCTTGACCAGTACAGTGACTCTTGTGCTGGTGGACAGAGGCTTGGGTGTGACGGTGAAGGAGTACTGGGCCATGGTCTCGCGGTCCAGCGGGGCCGCCAGGGTCAGCATCCCGGTGTGTGGATCAATGCGGAACGTTGACTTCACTACAGCGCTTTCATCGGGGCCGAGGCTGTACTGGATCTGAGGAGGGAAGAGCAGAGAGCAGAGCAGACATTTAATAATTTATTCTGGGGAATGTTTTCATGGACTGAAAATAACATGGTGACACAGGCAACATTTACCTGGCCATGGTTTCCTTCATCGTCATCAGTGGCCGTGAGGATGGTGACGGTGGCGCCCACCTCGCTGTTCTCGGCCACCAGGGCTGTGTAGCCGGACTCAGAGAAGCGTGGAGGGCAGTCATTCACGTCCATCACCTGTTGGTCATTCCAGAACAAGACCCAACCAATTCAAAATCCATAAATTAAAATGTCTTTCTTTGACTGTCATTTCAGCCCAAAATCCAAACCGTAATCAACCATAAGGATAAGAGATCAAAACTTCATGCACTCTGCCATCATTCACATCCATCACCTGTTGGTCATGCCAGAGCAAGACCCAATCAGTTCAAGACCAATATATTAAAACGTCTTTCTTTGACCCTCATTTCAGCCCATAATCCAAACCCTAATCAACAATACAGACAAGAGACCAAAACTTGCTGTTTCCTGCCATAAACTCACCACCACAGAGATGGTAATGTAGTCCACCGTGGGCGGCGTGGTCAGTGTACGGTTGGTGACGCTGATGTGATGTGTGCGTCGCTGCTCATGGTCCAGGGCCCTGTGCACCACCACCAGGCCCTGAACTCTCCCCAGACTCCCTCTCCTCACTGGCTGCCTTCATGCCCTCGTCCACCATGATCAAGTACTGCACTGACTGTGGCCCCGCCATCCACAGGGACGTGATCACATTGCCTGCCAACACAAGGCAAGACTTTGAGCATACAGAAGGTGGCTAGCTGGGGCCAGAATGTTATGAGGTGCAGATTGTGATATGTGTGCTAGTATGTGTTATCTGAGGAAATGAGTGTATGATTTCCCAGTACTGTAATGTGTCTGTGTGTGTATTTACCTATTTGTATTTACTTATTTGTAGTATACATGGCCAGAGCTCAATCTCAGTCAGTCCTGTCTCCCACTCTATATTTGTCCAGAATTTCCTTCATTTTATGGACACTGCTTGCTTCAACAATGTCTTTGCTAAGTCCATTCCATGTATCCACACTCCTGTATGGAAAACTGAACTTCTTTAAGTCTTTCAAACAAGTCCTCCTTCACAATTTCTTACAGTGTCCTCTTAGTTGCCTCCTCCCTTCAGTCTCGATTAAATCACTTCTATCCAACACTTCCATTCCACTTTGACCTGGAAATTTAATGCCTACGGAGAGCCAAAGTTGCAGTGAAACTCGAAAAATATTTTTTGTAAATTTTTGTAGTTTATTCATTCTGGAATGAATCTCATTGAATAAAAGTTGTAGAGAATCATCCGTAAAATTCAACTGTGAAATCAGATTATTAATTGGACAGACCTTAGCTGGAATTCCGCCAAAAAAGGACGGCTGAGGGAACAGAATTGCTCTACAGACGCCATGATGTGTAGGCAGGAACTGTAGACTATTTTTTGCACGGAATGGTGGTGGGGGACATCGCAGGAACAAAAGAGGTGCCAGTTAGTCACTCAGCATCAAGAGAGACCTATAGTTACACGCGCCCTTCAAATTTTGGAAAGCTTCTCACTCTCCAGCGCTGGCGTCATGCTCGTTGCCCATGTCTGACAGAACTATATGATTTTTTTTTTTTTTTTTTACAGCAAAGGAGACAGCTCAAGGGCACAAAAAAGAAAACATTAATAAAAAAAAAAAAAGCCCGCTACTCGCTGCTCCTAAAAAGAATCCAAAGAGGTGGCCGAGAGATAAGTCAGTTTCGGGAGGAGAGGTGTCCTGATACCCTCCTCTTGAAAGAGTTCAAGTCGTAGGCAGGAGGAAATACAGATGAAGGAAGATTGTTCCAGAGTTTACCAGCGTGAGGGATGAAAGAGTGAAGATGCTGGTTAACTCTTGCATAAGGGGTTTGGACAGTATAGGGATGAGCATGAGTAGAAAGTCGAGTGCAGCGGGGCCAGGAGGGGGAGGCATGCAGTTAGCAAGTTCAGAAGAGCAGTCAGCGTGGAAATATCGATAGAAGATAGAAAGAGAGGCAACATTGCGGCGGAATTTAAGAGATAGAAGACTATCAGTATGAGGAGGAGAGCTGATGAGACGAAGAGCCTTTGCCTCCACTCTCTCCAGAAGAGCTGTGTGAGTGGAGCCCCCCCACACATGAGATGCATACTCCATACGAGGGCGGACAAGGCCCCTGTATATGGACAGCAACTGTGCAGGGGAGAAGAACTGGCGGAGACGGTACAGAACGCCCAGCCTCGAGGAAGCTGATTTAGTAAGAGATGAGATATGAAGTTTCCAGTTGAGATTTTGAGTTAAGGATAGACCGAGGATGTTTAGTGTTGAGGAAGGTGATAGCTGGGTGTTGTCAAAGAATAGGGATAGTTGTTTGGAAGATTGTGTCGAGTGGATAGGTGGAGAAACTGTGTTTTGAGGCGTTGAAGGACACCAGGTTCTTCTTGCCCCAATCGGAAATAATAGTAAGGTCTGAGGCTAAGCGTTCTGCAGCCTCCAGCCTTGAGTCGTTAAGTTCCTGAAGGGTGGGTCTTCTATTAAAAGAAGTTGAATAATGCAGAGTGGAATCATCGGCGTAGGAATGGATAGGACAGTTCGTTTTGGAAAGAAGATCATCAATGAACAACAGAAAAGAGTGAGATAGTACAGAACCCTGTGGGACACCACTGTTAATAGATTTAGGGGAAAAACAGTGACCGTCTACCACGGCAGAAATAGAACGGTCAGAAAGGAAACTGGAGATAAAGGTACAGAGAGAAGGATAGAAACCGTAGGAGGGTACTTTAGAAAGCAAAGACTTGTGCAAGACCCTATCAAAAGCTTTTGATATGTCCAGCGCAATAGCAAAAGTTTCACCGAAACGGCTAAGAGAGGATGACCAAGAGTCAGTTAAGAAGGTTAGGAGATCACCAGTAGAACGCCCCTTGCGGAACCCATACTGGCGATCAGATAGAAGGTCAGAAGTGGAAAGGTGCTTTTGAATCTTACGGTTAAGGATTGATTCAAAAGCTTTAGATAGACAAGAAAGTAAAGCAATAGGACGGTAGTTTGAGGGATTGGAGCGGTCACCCTTCTTAGGTACAGGCTGTGTGAAGGCATACTTCCAGCAAGAAGGAAAGGTAGATGTTGACAGGCAGAGGCGAAAGAGTTTGACCAGGCAGGGTGACAGCACGGAGGCACAGTTTTAAGGACAATAGGAGGCACTCCATCAGGTCCATAAGCCTTCTGAGGATTGAGGCCAGAGGGGCATAGAAAACATCATTTGAAGAATCTTTATAACAGGCATAAAGGAGTCAGAGGGGATGAGTAGGAGGAATATGCCCAGAATCGTCCAGAGTGGAGTTTTTAGAAAAGTTTGAGAGAAGAGTTCAGCCTTAGAGATAGATGAGACGGCAGTGTTGCCGTCAGGACTGAGGAGTGGAGGGAAAGATGAAGAAGTGAAGTTGGAGGAGATGGTTTTGGCTAGATGCCAGAAGTCACGGGAAGAGTTAGAGAAAGCAAGGTTTTGACATTTTCTATTAATGAAAGAAGTTTTGGTTAGTCGGAGAATAGATTTGGCACGATTTCGGGCAGAAATGTAAAGTTCATAATTAGCATTAGTTTGAAGGCTCTGGTATCTTTTGTGAGCTACCTCTCTATCATTGACAGCACGAGAACAAGCGTGATTAAACCAAGGCTTTTTAGCGTGAGGAGTAGAGAAAGAACGAGGAATGTATGCCCATTCCAGAGACAATCACCTCTGTGATGCGCTGAGCACACACAGGGGTCTCTATCCTGGAAGCAATAATCATTCCACGGGAAATCGAAAGTACATCCTCAGGTCGTCCCACCGAGCTGAAGCAAAATGCCAGAAGCATCGCCTCTTCGGTGGGTCCAGAGGATGTACAGGAGCGATAGGACAGGATGCAGAAATAAGATTGTGATCGGAGGAGCCCAACGGAGAGAACAGTTTGACAGAATAAGCAGAAGGGTTTGAGGTAAGGAAGAGGTCTAGAATGTTGGGCCGATCTCCAAGACGGTCAGGAATACGTGTAGGGTGCTGGACCAACTGCTCTAGGTCGTTGAGGATAGCAAAGTTGTAGGCTTGTTCACCAGGATGGTCAGTGAAAGAGGATGAAAGCCAAAGCTGGTGGTGAACATTGAAATCTCCTAGGATGGAGATTTCAGCGAAGGAGAGTGTGTCAAGATGTGCTCCACTTTAGAATTCAAATAGTCAAAGAACTTTACATAGTTGGTAGAGTTAGGTGAGAGATAAACAGCACAGATGTATTTAGTAATAGAATGACAGTGAAGTCTTAACCAGATGGTGGAAAATTCAGAAGAGTCAAGGTCGTGGGCACGAGAGCAGTGATGTCGTTGCGCACGTAGGCGCAACATCCAGCTTTGGATTGAAATTTAGGATAGAGATAGTAGGAGGGAACAGAGTAGAGATTGCTGTCAGTAGCCTCAGAAACCTGTGTTTCGGTAAGGAAGAGAAGGTGAGGTTTAGAGGAGGAGAGATGATGTTCCACAGAATGAAAATTAGAGCGAAGACCGCGAATGTTGCAGAAATTGAGAAGAAAGAGGTTCGAGGAGTTATCAAGACACCTCTCGGGTCGGCAGCCAGAAGGAGTCCTCCCTGGGAATTTAGGTCCCCCAGGCGGGACTCCGAGGCATTGCTTAATTGAGCCATTTTGAATTTTGAATTTTGGAAAAGGTGTATATGTTATGTGAATGTAGTGTGGTGTGGATAAAGAGAGGATCTGTCTTTAGAGAGCATGCTGAACTACTCTCCGGTGTTGGTGAGACAATAGGGAAACGGTTAGTGAGGACATGGGAAGGGTCTTTGGAGGGCTTCAGCTCCCTTCTCACCTCCTATATATACCTCACCGGGAGTGGCTTGCGCCCGTTCGGTAGGTGTCTTCCTACCTACTCCAGCCGATGATGCCAGCGGCATCATCGTCATTAAGGGGTTAATCAACATCTATTTCTACTTGAAAGTAGGTATACAGTCCCTGAAAGTCAAGATCAAGACCAAGATGGCCCATCGAACGTAGCAACCCCGTGTGATTAGTTCCTTCAGTAGCACGGCGAAAGTTACCGCCTGCACACTGTGCAGTGAGTGAATTTACCAACCAACCCTTTTGTTTACCATTTCAAAGTCACAGCTGCTCGGGGTAAGAGCACTGTAATACTTCAACAAACAGTGGAACAACTTTGAACACAGAGATGGACACAAAGCAACATACGGTACTTCAGTCATAATTGTAAGTAAGGTGGCCAAATGTAATACTGCACACACATTAAGTTCAGGGAATTTTTATTTTTTTTAATATATCTTGCCAAATTATAGGTGTCTTATACGTCGGTGCGTCTTATACAGCGGGAAATACGGTATATATGTTTCTCAGAATATCTTATTTATGTGCTTCTCAGATGTCAGTGTATCTTGTATTATAATTCTTAAGTCTTTTTCTTCCTTCACTGTATCGATGATTGTCCCTCCCATCCTACACACTCCACTTGCTCTATTTTTACTCTTGCCCATTTTCATTGTGTGACAATTCTTTTCATTGAACTTCATTTCCCATTTTTTACTCCATTCATGTATCTCATTGGAATCTTCCTGTAGTTTATTACAATCATCATCATCATCTCTTATTTTTCTAAGCAGTTTGGCGTCATATGCAAACATACCCTTGTAACTCTTTACTTTTTCTGGCATATCATCTATAAATATTAAAAACATAATATTCGCTAACACTGACCCTTGTGGAACGTCACTTGTGACCGTTCTCCATTCTGATATCTCACCTTTCAACACGGTTCTCATTTCTTTGTTTGTCAGGTAATTTTTCATCCATAGTCATTTTTCTCCGAATCCTCCTCTATTTTCTAATTTCCACATTAGTCTCTTATCAAATGCCTGTGTGTGTGTGTGTGTGTGTGTGTGTGTGTGTGTGTGTGTGTGTGTGTGTGTGTGTGCCAAGTGATGTGCATATTGTTTCCTTCCTTGTATTTTCTTAAATAATATGCATTTTACCAGTGACTTTAATTTTATCTTATTTTTTTATGTGTGTGTGTGTGTGTCATATTACTGATAGCTGTGGGTGCTCACCGATGGGGGCGTCCTCCCTGATGAAGAACTGTGCATACTTCCTGGCGCAGTACGGGGGGTTCTCATGAGGGGGCAGCAGGAAGATGGTGACGGGCACGTCGGAGTGGTGCTGGGGGGAGCCGCTGTCCTCGCCACGGATGAAAAACTGGTACACCTCATTTTCTGTAACATTTGGGAGTTCACTGCTACTTATGGAACTAATGGAACAGTCTCTCTATATACGATAATCACTTGTGCATCCAAACTCACACTTTTTTGAGTAAAGGAGACAGCTAAAAAAAAAAACAAAAAAAAGCCCGCTACTCACTTGTGCATCCAAGCTCAATTTTTTTTACAGTAAAGCAGACGGCTCAAGATATAAAAATGCTCGCTGTAGTATCTATCCTAACCCAGACACGCTCCGGACCCGCATCAGTAAAGAATATAAAGAAAGCATGTGTGATTTTGGAGAGGTAGATGTAGTACTTGTGCACGAAGATGACACAGCCTGGTGGAGCATTAGCAGACAGCAGGAAGTGTAAGGCGCCTTAGATCAGTATTATACACTTCTGACTCTCACATCAGGTATTTCCAAAGTCTGAGAAAGATTAACCCGGGAAGCAGCGGGGATCATGTATCTTATTGGTCCCTCTTAGCGAGAAAATTGAGAAAAAATCATCTCTCACACAAACCATTTCATAATATATATCAACGCATTTGTGATCAGTTTATGTATCATCTATTTTGAGGGGGTTTATATCATGGCACAAATTTGGCCCGTCGCTCCTACCAGGTTAACCCCTTGACTGCAGATTTCCTACCAGAAGACATCACCAAGCTACAGGAATGGAACAAAAAGTGGTTGCTACAATTCAATGAAGAAAAATGTAAAGTCATGCACCTTGGGAGGGGATATCCAGCATACCAATACCACATGGGAAACAAACACTCTACAACCCACAGGGGGTATATGCTACCAGGCTACCAGTGAAAGCCAAATCCGTGCCAATTGCAGCGGACGGGTTAATTGGATTCTAATGAGTAGCTTTGTAGGTCCAAGTTATAAAAGCTTCATCAATCTACCACTAGTGTCCATGGAAACACCTAGGAATCCTACGAAAGCCTAGTCAAGTATGTGAGCTTGGGCACTGAAATGTGTAAAAATATGGTCCTTAGGTTGTTGGAGGAAATGTTTTGAGGCAGCAGGAAATACTAAATGTTGCAAAGGAAACTGATAACACAGAGGGAATGGAGATAGAAAATGAACAAGTTAGAGAAATAATAAGACTCAGAAGACTAAAATACAAACTGTTACAAAGAAAAATGATGACTGAGAAAATAGAAATGGAAAATGAACATGTTAGGGAAATATTAAGACTCAGGTTCGACTCTGGCGACTCGACTGTGACTCTTCACCCATGACCGTGAGTAAGTGGATGAATTACCTCGGTTGTGGATGGTCTGCGCCACGGTGACCTCACCGGTGGTGGGGTTGACTGAGAAGAGCTCCAGCGCCTCAGAACTGTTGGCTTCATACATGCGGTACCTCACTTCACTGTTTGCCCCTTCATCTGCGTCACTGGCCTTGACCTGTGATGGTGAGCATGGGGAAAGTATAACAAACGAGATCCATAGCTAGGTAAGGTAATCTGGAACCACTGCATGTATTCTCAAACTATTCTTCACTATTAACTCCTTCACCTGCATCACTGGCCTCTCTAACTAAAGAAGTGAGCAGGGAGAAAGTATAACAAACGAGATCTATAGCTAGGTAAGGGTAATCTGGAACCACTGCATGTATTCTCAAACTATTCTTCACTGTTAACTCCTTCATCTGTGTCACTGGCCTCTCTAACTGTGATGGTGGGCAGGGAGAAAGTATAACAACTGAAATCTGTAGTTAGGTAAGGGTAACATATGCAGCCACTGCCCGTATTCTCAGACTATTTTTCATTGTTTACTTCTTCATCTGCGTCACTGGTCTCTCTAACTGTGATGGTGGGCAGGGAGAAAGTATAACAACTGAAATCTATAGCTGGGTAAGGGTAACATGGAACCACTGCCCGTATTCTCAGAGCATTTTCCACTGTTTACTTGTTCACCTGCGTCACTGGCCCCAAATTGTGATGGCAAGCATGGAGAAAGTATAATAAACAAGATCTATAGCTAGGTAAGGGTAATCTGGAACCACTGCATGTATTCTCAAACTATTCTTCACTGTTAACTCCCTCATCTGCGTCACTGGCCTCTCTAACTGTGATGGAGAGGTCTAGGAACGATCGCCAGATGTTGAGACGGCACAGTGTGAACGGGGCCTAAAAGTCACTCAGTTGTCATGGTCCAGAGTCGGCACAGTGTGAGCGGGGCTTAAAAGTCACTCAGTTGTCATGGTCCAGAGTCGGCACAGTGTGAGCGGGGCCTAAAAGTCACTCAGTTGTCATGGTCCAGAGTCGGCACAGTGTGAACGGGGCCTAAAAGTCACTCAGTTGTCATGGTCCAGAGTCGGCACAGTGTGAACGGGGCCTAAAAGTCACTCGGTTGTCATGGTCCAGAGTCGCCACAATGTGAACGGGGCCTAAATCCTCCCTGCCCAGTGTTCCCCACCTTGAGAATGGTTGTCCTGGGAGCCACGTCAGTGTTGATGTTCGCCTGATACTCCGGCAACGTGAAGACTGGTGGGTTGTCGTTCTTGTCACGGACCGTCACACGCACCGCCGTGAAGCTGGCCCGGCCCCCCTCGTCCATCACAGACACCTTGAGGCTGTGCATGGGCAGGGACTCGCGATCCAGAGGTGCCTCAGTGTATAGGTTGCCTGGGAAGGGGTGAAGTATGTATGGTATAAATTACAAAGATGTCACTTTTTTTTTTTTTTTTTACAGGAAAGGAAGCAGCTGAAGAGCATAAAAGAAAAGAATAGCAAAAAAGCCCGCTAAATGCTGCTCCTAAAAAAATATAAAAGTAAAGAGTGGCCAAAAGAGAGGCCAATTTCGGGTTACATAGAAAGTCTCATTAGTAAGGACGCATATGTGATTTTTCCGAGTCAAGACATATGGTACTTGTTTGGTAATCGTCGGCGTTTTGTTAGGTTAGGGTAAGTTTAGGGTATCTTTCATTCAAAGCCTCACAACAGTATGCTCTAGTGATGTGGTTCCTTCAGGTTTAAAATGTAGGTAAATATACAAGCTATTGTAATGCTGTCTCAGGGAAAACTTCAATAAAATATGACTGGAAGAGCAGCATATTTTCCTTTTTTTTTTTTCTCCTTAACCTTTTATTGCTACCATTACTGTTACTACTATGACTACTACTACTTCTCCTCCTACGACTACTCCTACTAATACTATGAACAACAACATTCATACATCAAACCTTCAAATGAAATATCTTACTGCAGGAACCTAAAGTTCAAAAGTATAGTACAAGCAAATTCAAAGGACCGTATTGCTAAACATTTTGTCTCCCAAGTTCACATATTTGACAAGGCTTTCGTCGGAGTTTTGCGCATTTCTAGGGGTAGTTTTATGACCCCGGTGTTAGTTTGACCCTTCTTCTGTACCATGAACCTAAAGAAACACTCATTAGAACCTGATTGATCCCCTCTTTGACCTTTAGGAAATAGTTGATGTGAGAAATGAAATTGTCTAAGAATACCAATGTCTCTCTCTACCTTCTTTGTCCACGGTGAAGGCTCCCTCTGAAGTCTGGTGAAGTCTGGTGCAGGATGGTGTACTGCAGCTTGCCCAGGTCCGAGGCATCAAGGTCCGTGGCCACCAGGTTGATGACTAGCTGGCCAGGAGATGAATTTTCCTCCACGTAAGCTTCATATAGAGTGCGATTAAACCTGAGGAATATAAACAGACACTGAGGTTGTATGATGTATGATAGCTAGTGCAATGTAGTGTGTTCCAATGGTTGATGAGAAGGTTGATGAGAAGAGTTTTCCTCCATGTAGGCATCTTAAAGAGTGTGATTAAACCCAAGGAGCATTAACAGATACTGAAGTTGTATGGGATCGCTAGATAGGATGTGTAAACGGTAGTGCGATGAAGTGTGTTCATATGGTTGAGGAGAAGAGTTTTTCTCCATGTATTCTTCATAGTGTGATTAAACCCGAGGAGGATATACGGACACTGAGGTTGTACGGCACTGCTTGGTAGGATGTGTGGTAGGCAGTGCGATGTAGTGTGTTCCAATGGTTGATGAGGAGGTTGAGGAGAAGAGTTTTCCGCCATGTAAGATTTGTAAAGAGTGCAATTAAACCTGAGGAGTATAAACAGACACTGACGTTGTACGGCACTGCTTGGTGGGATGTGTGGTAGGTAGTGCAATGTAGTGTGTTCCAATGGTTGATAAGAAGGTTAAGGAGAAGACTTTTCCGCCATGTAAGATTTGTAAAGAGTGCGATTAAACCAGAGGAGTATAAACAGACACTGAGGTTGTACAGCACTGCTTGGTAGGTAGTGCAATGTAGTTTGTTCCAATGGTTGATGTGAAGGTTAAGGAGAAGAGTTTTCCGCCATGTAAGATTTGTAAAGAGTGCGATTAAACCTGAGGAGTATAAACAGACACTGAGGTTGTGCGGCACTGCTTGGTAGGTAGTGCAATGTAGTGTGTTCCAATGGTTGATCAGAAGGTTGAGAAGAATTTCCCTCCAGGTAAGCTCCGTAGAGAGTGCGATTAAACCTAAGGAGTATAAACAGACAGTGAGGTTGTATGGCACAGTTTGGTAGGAATAGGATATATGATAGGTATTGCAATGTTGTAGTATGTTCCAAAGATAGTGCTCATTTCCTGCTATAATGCCTAGGTAAGGTCTGGGTGTTTGTGGCTGACTGGGCTACTTGAGGGCTTTGCTGGTGTTGGTTATTATACTACATGCTGCCTACCTATCAGTGCCTTACAAGGGGAGATGGTGGGAGAACAATATGAAAACTTGAAAATAGCTGACTGTCTTGGGCCTCCTTAAAATCTGCCACACTGAGAAGAAGTGTGTTCAGCATCTTCATTCTTTCATCCCTTACCCTGGTAAACTCTGGAACAGCCTTTCTTCGTCTATATTTCTTCCTGCCTCTGACTTGAATTCTTTCAAGAGGACCGTATCAAGACACCTCTCCTCTTTTGGCCGCTCATCACTTTTGTCTCTGTAGGAGCAGCGATTAGCGGGCTTTTTTTATTACACCTTTTTTTGTTGCCCTTGAGCTGTTTCTTTAGCTGTAAAAAAAAAGGCATGTCAGCACTCACCATCAAATCGAAGGTCTTGCTCGGGGGAAAGGCCTTGTTGGTGTACACTTGGCCAGTCTTCGGGTGGATCTTGAAGCGGCCCTTCTTGCCCTTGCCGGTCCTGATGCTGTAGTCCAGGTCACCGTTCATGCCCACGTCCGCATCTCTGGCGAACACCTTCAGGGGAATAGGGGAAGGTACTGAGAGGCGGCACCGAGCAGGGAGGTCCACGTGGCTACAAGGCCCGTGAAGGCAATGCTCCGTCTGCTTGCACTTCCTTGGGACAACCGATGTGTTATAGGGGAACGTTGCTCGAGTGTTGGTGATCATTTAAGTCAACCTCCCCTAAAGGAATGTATCTCACGGCTTTGTATGGACGTCAAAAACATGCAGATATAGGATCAAAACCCCAAGTATGTTTAAGAGGTAAATAGGTTTTATATGTGATCATACATTTTAAGTTTCCTTTCCCAGAGAAAGGTTTAGTGAGTGGAGTTTGAAACGACTTACAAATAAACATGTTAGTGGTGTTATTGAGTTAATGCTAACAAACATATTCCAGAAAACGAAGTCATTACGTCTACTGCAGTACGAACAACAAGATAATGTCACCATGCTCCCCAAGACTACACGGAACAGAAGGATGAACGGAACACTGAGCCACGACAACGCCCCGCACATGCACAGACGGCCTCAGGGGGCGTGTGTGTGTCCTGCCCCGTGGCTCGTGTTCCCGGGCTAACACAGAACAGAACATAAATATTATAACACAATGCGTGCAGCACAAACTGTCAGGGGCACATCTTCTAGGACATCAGGAGGCGTCCGTCCCAGAGAACACCTGCTCCGTGTCCTGCTATGAAACAAAACAGTCACAAGGGGTTCAACATGCCCTCTGGACACCGCCAGTGACGGAGACGCGGAACCAAATCATAAAAGTAAAACAAAACAGTCACAAGGGGGTTCAACATGCCCTCTGAACACCGCCAGTGACGGAGACGCGGAACCAAATCATAAAAGTAAAACAAAAGTACATCTAGACACACTTGCAATTTACACCGCCTGCATGCGCCGACGTGACACCACAGGGAGCCGAGCCATGCCGACGATGACACTGACACGGGTCCTCTGCCGCCGCCGGTGTGGTGCGCCCCGCGGGGTGAACAGCGCCGCTGTGGTGTCATGAGACATCCCAAGATCGTGAGACATCCCATCCTGAATACATCCATGAATTTCGACACGGTACCGTGTCTTTTGTCGACTGCTTGTCGGGATCTGTCCCACCCAAGTTTATTTATATTATTATGAAAGCAAATGATGACGTGTGTGTGTATATAACTAGGATATCAACACTCACTCTTCTTCTTCTTCTTCTTCTTCTTCTTCTTGTGACCTGTTCCGCTTTGCATCGCTTTTTAGGTCCTCCTTGGTACTTATTACACTTGATGCTTCACTTAGTTACTTTGTGATAGCAAAGATTGGGTTCCACGATGCGAAGTTAAGGATGGGATGTCTTACGATACCGGATGACAGATGACACCACACCGGCACTCGTCTACGTAGCCATTATTAGTAAACAGCGCCGCCACTCGTCTGCGTAACCATTATTAGCAAACAGCGCCGCCACTCGTCTGCATAACCATTATTAGCAAACAGCGCCGCCACTCGTCTGCGTAACCATTATTAGCAAACAGCGCCGCCACTCGTCTGCGTAACCATTATTAGTAAACAGCGCCGCCACTCGTCTGCGTAACCATTATTAGCAAACAGCGCCGCCACTCGTCTACGTAACCATTATTAGCAAACAGCGCCGCCACTCGTCTGCGTAACCATTATTAGGAAACAGCGCCGCCACTCGTCTGCGTAACCATTATTAGCAAACAGCGCCGCCACTCGTCTACGTAACCATTATTAGTAAACAGCGCCGCCACTCGTCTGCGTAACCATTATTAGCAAACAGCGCCGCCACTCGTCTGCGTAACCATTATTAGCAAACAGCGCCGCCACTCGTCTACGTAACCATTATTAGTAAACAGCGCCGCCACTCGTCTGCGTAACCATTATTAGCAAACAGCGCCGCCACTCGTCTACGTAACCATTATTAGTAAACAGCGCCGCCACTCGTCTGCGTAACCATTATTAGCAAACAGCGCCGCCACTCGTCTACGTAACCATTATTAGTAAACAGCGCCGCCACTCGTCTACGTAACCATTATTAGCAAACAGCGCCGCCACTCGTCTATATAACCATTATCAGTACTAAAGGTGGCTGTGATAGGTTAGTAAGGCGGTAAACACGTTGATGAACACCCGCAGACCTTTTTTTTCATCTTCTTCTTCTTCTTCTTCTTCTTCTTCTTTGTCAGATTTATCAGCCCGTCGTTATACATGGTCGTTGAACAACCGCAGACAAACCGTTTACGACTGAGAACGATTATTCAGCCTTTACCGCTTCCATTAACGAGAAAAGCTTGGGTGCAGTGGCGTTGGTGAGCTAATCATTAGGATTGTATCACCTTTCACATGTATATCTAATAACAAACGTTGCAGTTACAGAAAGTCCAGCAGAAAACAGGGCACTCACTGGCCACAACAACGTCAATATTTAGTAACAATAAACTTCGCTGGACAACGAAGACTCGGAACACGACAAAGAGGCGACCGTCAGGACAAGTTGACTTCCAGCTCGTGAGTCCTGCACTGATATAGATAGGAACGCAGATATATTACGTGTCCCTCTTTACTATATGCACTAGGGAGGCATGAACGTGTCTCAGCATTGCGTGTTTCCTCGGAGGCTAAGGATACCACGCCACAGTCTTCGGGGCCGACAATGCGGTAAAGGGACGCGTGGAGCCTTGTGTGCTAGCTGTTCAATGTTCATGCCTGGCCACGAGACACTCAGATGTCCGATGTGGCGCGAGGAAGCTGTGTGGTGGTCCCTGTGCGGCGCGGGCTTGAACACTCTTGAGGCTCCTATGAATGGGTTTCTACACCCTTGGGTTATGTTGACAACTGGGCGGTACTTTGTTTTAGGTCACTGGCCGGGGGAAACACGCGCGTTGAGATGCTCTGAGACGCTCCGCCACCACGACAGATCAAAACCCGGCTCGTCGCTTTGAGGCTGTTGTCAGTTCGGTCGCTGGGCCAGGCTAGTCAGACATGGCAACTGAAAATACTGACGAAACGTAAAATGAACCAATCGGTGAAGTACTCAAGCTAATGGTGAAATACGAACCCACTAAAAACTGTGTACCTGTGCCAATCACATCACTGCAGACTTTACACTTGCAATGCGGTGCGTGCAGCGTGGAGGAGCGTGGCTGGGAGACACCCCCACCTCGCCACGCTGCAGCGGCTAGTTATAACGGACTTGCAAATACGTCAATCAATGTCTTTTTACAGTCAAGTACGTGAGTAGCACAAAGGTAGCGATGCCTCCCATGCTGAGCGTGCACACGGAAACCATCTCACAGGTTCCCGTGTCGTACGTGCCCTCCTTACCCTGAACAAGGCGTCGTCGTGGGCGGTGATCTGTGAGGGCGAGAAAGTGACCCAGTCCCCCCACGCGTCCTCTGGCTCGGGCTGCACCACGGCACCACCATCACCACCATCACCACCACCACCACCACATTCACAGCGCCGAGGACAGGAAAGCAAAGGTGTATTTACAGAAGGCGGACAAGCTAACGGAGGTGGTCTGACCAAGGTGTGGTGTGGTAGGGGAGGCAGTGCGGCACAGCACCAGGCGCAGAGGTTAAGGACATGTCTTCAGGAACAGTTACACACCTCAGCCAGTTACGGACATGACAGTGTGGCCAACAAGTGTTATGCTCAAGACTCATACCCCGAGCAATGCCCTCACCACTTACATCCCGAGCAATGCCCCCACCACTTACACCCCGAGCACTTGGAAAAGGCAACTCTACTCACTGTTTTGAAAGGTTCCACTCTATCTAGTTCGTTTCAAATAGCTTCCTGATACAAAAGCTGACGTTCTACACTCCCCACAGTATTGAAGCTAGTGTGTGTATGTACTTAAATGTAATCATAGTTCTCTCATCAAGTCGTAGCTTATAGTTTACTTAATCTAGAGGTAAGGATGAATGAACCTTTCCTTAAGCCTAAAGATGAAGGGCCTTTGTGTGTTACCTTAGTTCTCTGCTTCTCTCATCAAGTCATAACTTATAGTTTACTTAGTCTAGGGGTAAGGATGAATGAACCTTTCCTTAAGCCTAAAGATGAAGGGCCTTTGTGTGTTACCTTAGTTATCTGCTACTCTCATCAAGTCATAGCTTATAGTTTACTTAGTCTAGGGGTAAGGATGAATGAACCTTTCCTTAAGCCTAAAAATGAAGAGCCTTTGTGTGTCAGCGGCAGACAACGACACTTCATTAAGACAAGACTTTGATGTGAACAGCGGCGGCCATTACCGTGACCGTGTCTGGAAGAAACACACACACACACACACACACACACACACACACACACACACACACACATACACACACTTATCTTAAAATAGTCATCATCATCATTATTATTATTATTATTATTATTATTATTATTATTATTATTATTATTATTATTATTATTGTTATTATAGGTGTTATTAGCATTTTTGTTAATAACGGTGTGCTCTCAAACAGCATAGACAATTATTATTATTATTATTATTATTATTATTATTATTATTATTATTATTATTATTATTATTATTATTATTGTTATCATTATTGAGTTATGAGTAAACGTGGAGTGAAGATTTATTCGACCTATCATTTTTATTATTATTATTATTATTATTATTATTATTATTATTATTATTATTATTATTATTATTATTATTATTATTATTATTATTATTATTATTATTATTATTATTATTATTATTATTATGTTATTTATTGTTAGTGTTATGCATGGCGAGAGGAAGGCTAACTATATAGAGTTTAGCAATTTGTGTTAAGAAAGGAATGTGATCATAACACAGCACTGACTTAAGGTTGTAACAGAACACTCTTGGTGAAAAAATATATATATATATATATATATATATATATATATATATATATATATATATATATATATATATATATATATATATATATATATATATATATATATATATAAATAGAATAAAAAAACATGATTATCGCCGTGACGTCAGAACAGCCTCGGCACAACCCTCCCCATTGATCCACTTGACGACATAATTAACTTTTTTTCCATTTATTTTCTTATTATTTCCATTCATCATATTTCCTCTTCACTCCCTCTCACGTCCTCTCACCTCACCTTACTTCCCTTCCCTTTCCTTTCCCTCCCTTTACTTCCACTCCCTTCGTCTCATCTTCCCTCCCTTCCTTTCCCTTCCCCTCAACTCCCTTCCTTTTCCTTCACCATACTATATCTCCTCTCCCCTCCCCATCTTTCCCTTCCCTTTCCTTTCCCTCCCTTTACTTCCACTCCCTTCGTCTCATCTCCCTTCCCTTCCCTTCCTTTTCCTTCACCTCACCCCCCCCCCCCCCCTCACCGCACGCCACTCTCTCCCGTAATTAAGTCTCGTCTCGTGCCACTTCGCGAGCAATTAGTTCACGCCTTGGCGGTGCAAGTGTCCCCCGCCGCCGTTCTTTGAGTACCGAGATGGCGTGGATGAATTCTAGACAAATGCCCCACAAGGTGACTCTCCAATGGACCCACTCTGCCTGTGCTTTGGTTGGGAGTTCTTGTTTCTTTTTCTTCACTGGTGTGAAAGATAATTAACACACTCATGGATTTTGTAGCCACACGCCAACTTGGATTTATTATTATACTCAAATGCTCCACAAGATGACTGACTCTCCGATGCACGCACTCTGTCTGGGGTTTGGTTAGGTAAGACGTTTCTGTTTATTTTTTTAGATTTTTATATTCATCTTTTTTGTCTTCTTTATTCATGGATTCTGTGGTCACACGAACCTATATTTTCCCGTGCTATCATTACTTATATAATTAAACCGATGATGTAGCTAACACACTCATGGATTCTGTAGCCACACGAACCTATATTTTCCCGTGTTATCATTACTTATATAAATAAACCGACGATGTAGCTAACACACTCATGGATTCTGTAGCCACACGAACCTATATTTTCCTGTGTTATCGATGCTTATATGAGAAAAACGATGATGCACTCTTTCATAAGGGCGGTAATTAGCGGGCTTTTTTTTCCTCAATTATTTTTTTTTCTTGCCACTCTGTGAATTTATGAACGCTTGCGAGAGTATCAAGACATCTCTCCGCCCGATATTGACCTCTCTTTTGTCCACTCACCGATGCACTCTTTCATAAGGGCGGTGATTAGCGGCCTTTTTTTCCACAATTTTTTTTCCTTTGTGCTGCTTCTTTAACTGTAAAAAAGGGTCCAGACATCTCTCCCTATCCTCTCCCAAACAGGTGCCAGGCTTATCTTCTCTGTGGTCTTGGGAAATAGTTGCAATGGGAGCCCGATAGGTTTAAGGATATGAACCTTTAACTCCCGGACACCTCGACAAACACTCATGATTCAGATATTGGAAAAAAAGACATGAACTGAAACAAAAGCAAGCATGTAACATAACCTCCATTTTAACCTTTCTTTTGACCATTCTTTACTTTTATAAACGCAGTGCTTGGAGGGATTTTTTTATTTTCATATATTTTTCGCCCTTGAGCTGCTTCCTTTACTATATAAAAAAAATCCTATATGCGAAATCCCAAACCAACATTTAAAAGGATATTCTCATTCAGTGGCAGTGCTTAGCGGGATTTGTTATTATATATTTTTTTCGCCCTTGAGCTGCTTCCTTCACTATAAAAAAAAATCCTATATGCGAAATCCCAAACCTACATTTAAGCTGATATTCTAATTCAGTGTTGCAATCTGAGAGTGGTATGGTGTGAGGGGGAGGGGGGGGGGGTGTTGGAGGGGGTTGGAGGAGGTGGTAGGAACGCTTTCTCATGTAAAATCTATTAACAGTTCCCGTCTAACACACTCTGGGCCACGCTGCACTTTCCATTCAACCCTTCCATCATTCGCCATTAATAATTCACCCTCTGTAATACATTCTCTTTTCTGAAACATCGAAAGAGGAATATGAGCTCGTGAGGCATGGTGGCAGTAGTTTCTCTCTCTCTCTCTCTCTCTCTCTCTCTCTCTTTGTTTGTGTGTGTGTGTGTGTGTGTGTGTGTGTGTGTGTGTGTGTGTGTGTGTGTGTGTGTGTGTTTGTATTTCTGTCTGTGTGTTTGTCTCACTGTTTCTCTCTCTCTCTCTCTCTCTCTCTCTCTCTCTCTCTCTCTCTCTCTCTCTCTCTCTCTCTCTCTCTCTCTCTCTCTCCAAGCCGACCAAGCCAGGCACGTCCCTCGAGGCTGTGTAGGGCGGAGTGAGTACCTGGGTTGAGGCCAAAGAGACTATATACGAAGAGATAGTGGTATGTAGTAATTCCTCGGGCGTGCGGAAGTAGCGCCATCTATTGCAGCCCACCAAAAACGTCACTTTTCAGGGGTAGCTTAACTATTTTTGAAGTACCTGCCACAGCACCCTATCCAGCCTTCACTTATTTTTTTTCATTGTAACATGATTTACTAATGGGGTAAAGAAAAATATATTTGTTCTTATGTTTTATTAGGTATTATCTACACTATATCAATTTGTTTTTTTAGGAAAAATATGATGTTGAAAGCATTTGCTAATATATATATATATATATATATATATATATATATATATATATATATATATATATATATATATATATATATATATATATATATATATATATATATATATATATATATGTGTGTGTGTGTGTGTGTGTGTAGCAAACATATCCAGTGCTTAATACAAGCAAAGCATACAACATTCTATGCATGCTAAATTAATATAATGCCTTTGCAACTGTGGTAACCCGGATGTCACACTGGTCCTGTGTCCCAGGGTAATGGGTTCCCTAACACCACAGGCTCGAGCATGGGCTAATGTTACAGAGATGAGCACCGAGGCCACGTGCTGCTACAGCGTATGCCCCCAGCCTTACCTTTACCTTTTGCAAAATGCTCTTAGCTGAGTAAAAATATCATACTAACTGTACAAGTGCCAGATAATGGCAAGCATTGCATACTGCTTGACAGGGCAGAGAACAAAAGCTTCTAAGCATTACAACTGAAATAAGCAATGGGAGACACTCAAAGATTGTTAACTGAACATGACCCAATTTATAACAGGCAAAACCAACAATGGTGCGTTATATACAATGAAAACTGTATAAAAATGTTGCAAGGCACATCAATATAAGAGCAAAGCATCATAAAACATGCTGAAATACATGATGGAGGACATTAAGAAGGTAACACATGAGTTGTCTTAAATGGAATCCTATAACTTGGTGGTCCTGGGAGACAGGCGAGCCTGGAGGTGAAAATGGAATGTAGGACACGGTATGATCTCACAAGCTCTGACCCTGGTGTCAGGGTCATGAAGATATTAAGCTCAGCAGGCACAACTATGCAGCGGAGGCACATATGATAAAAGCAAATGAGACAAAATAAGGCAACTCATAGTGTAAGAAAATAGCAGGAAAGTTATGCTGCAGTATGTGACACACCAAATTACAGGGCAGAGAGTGATATGTATTTCATAGGCTACATCAGTAAACATGTAGCATTTATTGCAGGAGGCACACATTAAAGTTGGATGTAATAAAATATATGTCTTATGCACACATTAAAGTTGGATGTAATAAAATATATGTTTTTTGCACACATTAAAGTTGGATGTAATAAAATCATTTGATATGAAACTCCTTGAACTGGCCAACCAAACAAACCACTCTGTCCCCCCCCCCCATTCAAAAAAGCATTATTTTTCACAAGGTTTATGAGTCATTAGTCAAGAATATCAACTGCCATTACATTTTGTAAATCATACCTATGTGATTATGTATATCATATAAAGCAGAAAAAAATTTGCAAGCTGTAATACAAACAAGATTACTCCTGGAAGCCACATTAATGATGCCAGACACGTGATGATAGACACTTAGTGTGATGAAATTACATGCTGTATTTCACATTATGAAACCAAGCCAAGTGTCACTGCAGGACATATTAGGTAAGGCAGACACCAAAAGCTTGTTACCTGAACAAGATTAAACATAACAGGCAAAATCCACAATAAAGCATTGCATACTGTTGGGTAGGGAAGAGAACAAATGCTTCCAAGCAGTACACCTGAAATAAACAATGGCAGATATTCAAAGCTTGTGAACTGAACAAGATCTGATTTATAATAGGCAAAACCAACAATGGTGCATTACATGCGATATCTGGCAGGGGATTCCTTGCATTACAATTGGAAAGTGGCAGACACCTAAAGCTTTTTAACTGAACAAGATCTGATTTATAACAGGCAAAACCAACAATGGTGCATTACGTGTGATATCTACCAGGGAAGATAAATGATTCCTTGCATTACAACTGGAAAGTGGCAGACACCCAAAGCTTGTTAATTGAACAAGATCTGATTTATAACAAGCAAGCCCAACAATGGTGCATTACTTGCAATATTTGGCAAAGTATATGGAAAAAAATTCTTGGCGTAACAAGAGTAATACTAAATAATGGCAAATCCCATGAAGTTTCTCTTCTTTTGACAAAGCCTGTGCTCTTTGCTGCAGGGCTGTCAGAGTCTGTTTGCTCCAGCCAACATGTACTGAAATACCCCTGAGTCATGATTGAAGTGTTGAAACTGAAGACAAGTGAAATACTGTGCTCAGAAATCTATTAGCATTTGGACTTTGATAGTATAAGGCCAGAGCAAACCTCCTCTCTTGTAGCCCATATCTCCTACTAGGCTTAGATCTTGGCATCTTGCAGCATGTTGAACCTGACCTCAGAAAAAATCCATCCCTATTGGATCTAAAAAATTGCTGGCTCTGCGCAAAAACTGCCCAGGAGTTGTAACAGCCTGGGCTTTGAGCTGCCTTGCCTCCCGGTGCAGACGACAGACTGTTGTGTGCAGCAATTTTCACTTTTCATGTCTGAAAATACATGAAAAAATATTTAATCACAATTAATCACAATTCTAAATAATAAAATATGTGCATGTAATTGCATTATTTTCAGTGCTATAAGGACAGTGAATCTAAGCATTGACATTATGTCTGCACGCCAGCATCGATGGAAGGCTTCACTTAGATTGCCTGACAAGAGTAATATTTTCAGGAGAGATGGGGGAGAGGATACAACTGGAGACTCTTGACAGATATAATGTCAAGATCTACAAGCACCCATTTACCATATATATCTTTGATGTTCAGTCCATACTAAAACATTTGTCAATGTGTTGCCACACTAAAAATATAAAAATTCCCTGTTTCCGCAATGTTAGTCATACCTAAGCCCTGCTAAACCATCCAAGTGAATCAAGAATGAGTTCCGGGTGGCAGCATGAGCCAATACTAAATGGCACCACTATAAAAAAAAAGCCTGCATCATGACGGGCCTGGGCCGACCGCCAGGCGCCTGAAGAAAACCTACCGGCGCTATAGGCAGGTGGGAAAAAAAAAAAAAAAAAAAAATCACATCAGAAGAATGGACAAAGGTTTGTTAGTGGCACTTCAAGGTTATGCTACCTCTTCAAAGATTGGCCAGTGATGGTTTAAAGTGGAACAGGATAAACAAGAAACAGGTAGATATCTGTGGACATTACTGTTACTATCAAATGCCAGCCTATGGCAAAATTTGAACCTATGCTATCAAAAACATAAGACCCATATGCTGATCACTCGACTAATCGTAACGGTACTACAGCCATAGAAACATAATAAAGAGTTTAAATATATCATTCAAAATTTCAACCTTTTTACATTTTTTTTTTGAGATATGAAGCCTACTGGTGTAACAGTTGAATATTGAACTCAATTTGTATGCAGAGATGTGAAGTATGTTATTAAGCTGTAATGTTTCCAACACATTAGTTGTGATTAAAGCAACATGGAATAGTAACTAAAGAGGATAAATTATCACTGAGAACAAGAGGTTCCTTTTACTATTGTGGTGAGCTTGATGGCCGAGTCGAGTTTCCACCAACCCCATCAAGTTCACACCTGTTGAGAGGCAATTTTTAATCAAAGTGAAAATGGATGCAAATGGTCACTAAAACTAGTTATTATACTTGGTGTCACAAATTTGGGCAAAGAATTTAGGGAAGGACTCCTGGACTTGGCGTCACTGATGAGGTAAATGATCTTGTGCACTCATTGGGCTATAATATATACATTGTTATAATGTGTATTATTGTCTTGTTACTATATATTACCTACTGATAATGGAAATACATGTCAGGATTAATCATCAAATACAAGGAAAAAGAATCATGTATGGAAATTGTGAACTTTTAAGTTCATGTAACAAACAAAGTTTATTATACACAAAAGGTTGGATACTTCAGATGTAAAAGATTTTTGGATATAACATCACCCCCTTCCTCCATATTGGTTCTTTAAAGCAAGGGTTGACTACAGCTGATTATTATTTGCGGCAGGTTACACGACACTTTTTTTAGTGCAAACCATCTGGAAATCAATGATTATTATAAGGAATACTTCTCATGAGTAGCTACTAAAACTTGACAACCTAGAAGGATGCACCATCAGACTGTAAATGATAGATATATTATAAGACATAGCTACATTGGTGGATCCAAAGGGGGGCCCAGGCCCCCCCAATGTTCCTGAGTGATACAGGAAAACTAGCTCAAAAGCGCGCTGCGGCTAAAACAATGCTTTGGCACAAAGTCCAGGCCGTTATACCCATTGATTTAGGTCACTTCACCAGTTTTTCAGGACCAGGACTGCCTAGAATGGCTAATCGGTAATGCTAATGCTCCTTCCACCCGCAAAAAGTCTGACGTCCTCCCAAAAACTCATTTCCTGGATCTACACCCAAAGACATACCGTAACATGGTTCAGTGATCATGGACAAAAAAAAATGTTAAGACAATCAATATCCAGTCATTTCAGGATACATAAATCAGCATCCATATGAAGGAATTCTACAACTTAAAAGTGATGTTGAGCAGGGCATGTGTTAAGTGACTTGCACAGTCTATTTTGTGAAGTCATAATTAGATTAATAACACAACAATCAACAAACACTAGATGAAGTATTCATACCAAAATCAGTACATGGAGCTGGTGCACTGCAATGGGAAGCACATTCCTGCAGCTCACCAAGAGGGTTGAATGATGCCATGTACTTCAGGGGGGGTGGCTAAATGTCTTCACCCTTGGCCTCTCCCCCTTCAGCTGCCACATTCTCTTGGATGATATCGGACGTGTTCGGATCTGTTGGGATGTGGTTGTGTTAGATGTGGAATAACATACGACGGTGGAACATGGAATGAAAGAGTATGTCCACACGGTAAAATACAGAGATGAGGATTGCACTGTATTAGTTGAGTGATTACAAGATGTAAATTGAAATTCTTTGGATACTGAAAGGATGTACGGGGACAACTGGGTGAGAAGGGAGAGAGATGCAGATTTTTGTTATATAGCTAGATACACCAATGAAGACTTAGGACATACACATTCAGAAAGACCACAATTTTGGCTGCTAGACAGAAAAACACTAGATGTCAAAGTGCCAGGACATTGAAGGAAGTAATAATAAGAAAAGCAATAATAATTAATGAGTGTAAATATATTTCTGATATTTTTGTTTATCTTAATGCTAGTATTGGAATTTTCAAACACTAAGAATATAATAAATAAATATTGATAAATTAATTAAAATAAATACATTAATTGTACTAATCCTACCACTAACAATATTAACAGCACTGCATCTAATAGACTGAGCAATAAACTGAGTCTGATATGTAACCATAATTAAACTGTCTCTGTCTGAGTGTTATGTGAAGCTTGCTCCATGCACCATGATAGGAATGGCATATATGCATGCAGGTTGCTGAGATGCTTACAGTCACCAGCCACTTGTAGATATGGCACCAAAATGTGTTGGAAGCATTGGCGGCTAACTTCCATTTATTTAACTATTATTTTCTTTAAACAAAGGAGACAGCTCAAGAGCAACAAAGCGTACTAGAAAAAAAAGCCCCACTACTCGCCACTCCCAAACAGACAAAAGTAGAGTCTTGATACACTCTTCTTGAAGGTCAAATTATAGGCAGGAGGAAATGCGGACAATGGAAGGTTGTTCCAGAGTTTATCAGTGTAAGGGATGAAAGAGTGGAGATGCTGGTTAACTTTTGCATAAGATGTTTGGCAAGATAGAACATGCAGTAATTGACTTAAATTAGAAAAGTATAGATTTAGGAGGGAAATGGGCAGGCATTGGTTTAGTAATAGGGTGGTGGGGGAATGGAATTGATTCAGCAATCACATAGTGAGTGCAGGGACGATAGCTTGTTTTAAGAGTAGACTGGATAGCTACATGGACGAGGCTGACAGGTGGTAATGGGGAGGAATCTGGAGCTGCCGTGTGTAGGCCATTCGGCCTCTTGCCGCGGGAGGAGGGGAGGCATGCAGTTAGCAAGTTCAGAACAACTGTCAGCGTGAAAATGATTAGAATTTCCACATTATCATTATTTATTTATATATCACTTACCCCGGCTGGCATCCTTCCGTAATAAATGTAGCTTCACACCAGGCTGTGTCCTCTTTATCACCACAAAGGGACATGATTTGAGGCTCCGGCTGGTAAACGTGGCGGCCGCGGCGGTGTTATGATTTTTGAACGAGGCAGCGTTGCCATCGGAGCAGAGAAAGATATTGCTGCGAATAGCCGTATAATAAACAGTATAAGTTAGACCGAGATAATTATATTCACCCACTCTTTCCCCCTACAAACCAATGACTCAGTGTATATATATCATCATTACTGATGGAAGTCAGCGTGCGTGCTAAAACAATGAGTTTGGAAGAAAAAACATGATCACATAGTTTTAAAGAACGGCAGTAGGGCTACAATTCCTTGTTTCATTCTAGTACGTATACAGAAAGGTTAAACACATAAAACACATCTAACCACACATGCAGAGAAAGTAATATAATTGCGGTATAATAATATAACAATAATAGCATTACTCATGACATGCAGTCAGGCTATATCTACCTAGTAAATATATACAGTATATATAGTTCCTACTGTTCATTTTAATATTTATCTACCTTTATTTTTTTTTATTTAAAATGGGAAATAACCAGACTGAAGAAAAAAAGTAGCAACATTTGCTGCTTGATCCCATGTAGCAACACTGCTGATTGGTTCTAGGGGTTGGGGGTGGGTCTGGAGGGGGGGAGGCGCCTGAATGTAAACAAAGCTGCTCCTGCGCCATCTGTTGCAACCGACATACACCAACACCCGCCCACGGTCTCCCATAGAGGCCCCCTCTCCTGTTCTATAGTCTCCTTGGTTGAGGCGCAGCGCTACAGTCAATCTAGTCACCCCACAGACACATCAGGCCAGCGAGGAGAGCTTCAAGAGTGGGCCTCCCGTGCCTCGCCTTTGATAACCTCTTTTGTGCTTCCTCCGTTCCCTCGAGCCCGGATATGTTTCTTTAGTATTCTTAAACGTATGGGCGCTTCAGATTGCCTGTTTGAAAAGCCTCTCGTAGAAGCTGCCAGGGGCCATATTCTTAAACATTTCGGCGCCCAAGTCCACGGATTTGATAAAGCTTTCGTAGGTGTTTGAGGAGTTTGCAGAGGTAGTTTCATAACCCTTCTGGTAGGTTGATTATTCTTTTGTGCCGTGAGTCCACATAAACACTCATTAGATAGCGATTAATCTCCCTTTCGGCCCTTGGAAATAGTTGATGTGAGAGGCGGAAGCGTCTGAGAACACCGACGCTGGGTTTTTCGTGGACTGTTTTGGTGCTGGCGGTGATGGTTTGACATGCCTTCTGGACCTTGAACGGGAGAAACACTCATGGAAACAGCGTTGCCAGATTATCGTATTCACCACATTGTATTTACCATTTTTAAGCCTCAAACTCTCGTACCTGCACAAATACCGATATAAAATTATAGCTTGCGTTAAAGCTGTAATTTATTGATGCTCTTTTTTTTCCTATTTGCCACATTTATCGGTCCGAAATTACGAAAATACAATGCGATAAATTTTTTTTATACAACAAAGGAGGAAGCTCAAGGGCACACAAAAGGAAACAATAATATAAAAAAAGCCCACTACTCGCTGCTCATAAAAAAGAATTAAAAGAGGTGGCCGAAAGAGAGGTCATTTTCGGGAGGAGAGGTGTCCAGATACCCTTCTCTTGAAAGAGTTCAAGTCGTAGGCAGGAGGAAATACAGATGAAGGAAGATTGTTCCAGAGTTTACCAGCGTGAGGGATGAAAGAGTGAAGACGCTGGTTAACTCTTGCATAAGGGGTTTGGACAGTATAGGGATGAGCATGAGTAGAAAGTCGTGTGCAACGGGGCCGCGGGAGGGGGGGAGGCATGCAGTTAGCAAGTTCAGAAGAGCAGTCAGCATGGAAATATCGATAGAAGATAGAAAGAGAGGCAACATCGCGGCGGAATTTAAGAGGTAGAAGACTACCAGTACGAGGAGGAGAGCTGATGATACGAAGAGCCTTAGACTCCACTCTGTCCAGAAGGGCTGTGAGAGTGGAGCCCCCCCACACGTGAGATGCATACTCCATACGAGGGCGGACAAGGCCCCTGTACTTGGATAGCAACTGCGCAGGGGAAAAGAACTGGCAGAGATGATACAGAACGCCCAACCTCGAGGAAACTGATTTAGCGAGAGAGGAGATGTGAAGTTTCCAGTTGAGTTGGCAACGCTGCATGAAAACCAAGGTTAACCTTCTCTGTGGCCTTGGGAAATAGTTGCAATGGGATCCTGATGCGTTTAGGAATATGGACCTTAACTACCGGAGACCTTCAAAAAACACATCAAAACCCGGTTAACCTTCTCTGTGGCCTTGGGAAATAGTTGCAATGGGATCCCGATGCGTTTAGGAATATGGACCTTAACTACCGGAGACCTTCAAAAAACACATCAAAACCCGGTTAACCTTCTCTGTGGCCTTGGGAAATAGTCACAATGGTAGCCCGATGCGTTTAGGAATATGGACCTTCAACTACCGGAAACCTCGAAATTCACTCATGAAAACCCGGTTAATCTTCTCTGTGGCCTTGGGAAATAGTGGCAATGGGAGCCCGATACTTTTAGGATTTTTTTTTTTTTTTTACAGTAACGAGACAGCTCAAGGGCGCAAAAAAAAAAAAAAAAGAAAGACCGCTACTCACTGCTCCTGAATAGAGGTCAATGGAGTGTCCAAAAAGAGAGGTCAATTTCGGGAGGAGAGGTGTCCTGATACCCTCCTCCTGAAAGAGTTCAAGTCGTAGGCAGGAGGAAATACAGATGAAGGAAGATTGTTCCAGAGTTTACCAGCGTGAGGGATGAAAGAGTGAAGATGCTGGTTGACTCTTGCATAAGGGGCTTGGACAGTATGGGGATGAGCATGAGTAGAAAGTCGTGTCGATCGGGGCCGCGGGAGGAGGGGAGGCATGCAGTTAGCAAGTTCAGAAGAGCAGTCAGCATGAAAACATCGATAGAAGATAGAAAGAGAGGCAACATGGCGGCGGAATTTGAGAGGTAGAAGACTATCAGTATGAGGAGGGGAGCTGATGAGACGAAGGGCCTTTGACTCCACTCTGTCAAGGAGAGCTTTGTGAGTGGGCCCCCCCCTCACACACACATGAGATGCATACTCCATACGAGGGCGGACAAGGCTCCTGTAAGTGGATAGCAACTGTGCGGGGGAGAAGAACTGGCGGAGACGGTACAGAACGCCCAGCTTAGAGGAAGCTGATTTAGTAAGAGATGATATATGAAGTTTCCAGTTAAGATTTTGAGTTAAGGATAGACCGAGAATGTTTAGTGTTGAAGAAGGTGATAGCTGAGTGTTTGCAAAGAATAGGGGATAGTTGTTTGGAGGATTGTGTCGAGTGGATAGGATAGTGGATAGGTGGATTTGGACCTTTAACTACCGGAGACCTTCAAAAACACTCATGAAAACCCGGCTATACTTTTCTGTGGCCTTGGGAAATAGTGGTAATGGTGGCCCGATGCGTTTAGGAATTTGGACCTTTAACTACCAGACCTCCAAAAACACTCATGAAGACCCGGTTAATCTTCTCTGTGGCCTTGGGAAATAGTGGCAATGGGAGCCCGATACGTTTAGGAATTTGGACCTTCAACTAACGGAGCCCTCGTAGCCAGCCAGGTATAGTCTGTTCGCTTAAGTCTGACCCAAGCTGACAACATAAGCCTAAGCGTGTTCGTAAGCACAGTGCAGATTATCATAAAGTGCTGCGTGAGATAAACACAAACAGAGGTTAAAGAAAACTTAGAAGCCATAGCAGTGGCCAATCAGCACTCAGCTTGCAAACACGCTTAGGTTTATGTTGTCAGCTTGGGTCGGACTTAAGTGAACAGACTATAGTGTTGTGGCTGTGGTCTTTTCTAGAGGTTTTTCGTGGCTTTGTGAATCTCGGGTTTTGTTAAGTATAGCTACGTTGATTGGGAGCTTGTGATTTGATTGTTTTGTTATGTGATTGATATATAGACTCAGAATCTGACCATACTTCACATTCAATTTCAAACTCCCAAAGATGGCGTAGGAGACTGTTTGTAACGAAAGAAAGTGAACATGTGAGAATCTGGACCCAAAATACTTCCCCATATTCACTTTTGCCAGATTGTCGTACTCAGCCTCCTATGTTTGCCGATTTCCGACCCAGAAAACTGCCTCCTCGACCCTAACAACTGCCTTCATATATAGTTATCGTTAATATGGTTAATTATATTGGTGTTTTTTGGCAATAGCTATGGCTCAGAAACCGGTATATACGAGTCTCTGAGTACGATAATCTGGCAACGGTGCCCCCACATTCACTTTCAAACTCCTGAAGTCGGAGGTGAGACTCTATTATGATAAGAGAAGAGCGTGTAAGCCTTCAAGCAGGGGACCACTTACCTAAATACTTCCCTACGTTTACTTTCAAACTCCCACAATGGCGTGAGAGACTGTTTGAGATGAGAGAAGAGAAAGTATAAGAATGCGGGCTCTAAATACTTCCCCACATTTACTTTGAGACTGTTTATGATGAGAGATAAAGAGCGTGTAAGCCTTCAAGCAGGGGGCCACTTACCCTGAAGAGCGCCTCCCGTTTCTTGGTCTTGCTGCGGGCGGGGACGGTGACGCGGTAGAGCGGCTCCAGGAACTCGGGCGGGTTGTCGTTGACGTCGCTCACGGTGATGAAGACCGGGGTGACGGAGGACAGCTGGCTGTCGCTCACCCGCACCCACAGCTCGTACTCCGCCTGTTCCTCCCTGTCCAGCGGCACCAGGGTTGTGAGGGCGCCTGGGGGAGAGGGTGTGAGTGTTAGTGGCGGGGAAGGCGAGGGGGCCAAGTTATCGTGTGTGTGTGTGTGTGTGTGTGTGTGTGTGTGTGTGTGTGTGTGTGTGTGTGTGTGTGTGTGTAATGATACTACTACTACTATTACTACTACTACTACTACTTCTACTACTACTACTACTACTACTACTACTACAACAACAACTACAACTACTACTACTACTACTACTACTACTACTGCTACTACTACTAACACTACAAATGGTAATAATAAGAATAAATGGTGTGTGGGATACTACTACTACTACTACTACTAATGATGATGAATAGGCTAAGATCTTCTGTTTGTCATTATTCAGAGCGTCGCGTGATGCAATACTACAATTCCTGTCTCTTTTTAAATAGGGTTGAAGAGTTTGGTTTCCCAACACACACCACGTAGCACATATTAGCCTTGTTCATAAAGAGATGCCGCGGTAATATTTAGATCTTTTTGTCATTATTCAGAGCGGCGCGTGATGCAATACTAAATTCTTGGCTCTTATAATATGCGTGTAGGTTTTTGTGAAGTAGGGTTTTCTTTTCCGCCAACAAGATAGACTTACCGTATATGTATTTAGAGTTTTTTGTCATTATTCAAAGCGACGCGTGATGCAATACTACAATTCATGGCTCTTCTAATAATACGCCTGTTGGTTTTTGTGTCCCACCCCCGCCGAGCAGCACACATTAGCCTTGTTTACAAAGAGAATGCCGCGGTAATTATGGATCCCTTTGAAGCTTTTTTTCCTCGCTGTGAATGTTAGTACGAGTGAGGTAAAAACTACTAATTTACTGACACTATTACGGCAGGTTTGTGAGAGTCCACGCTCTACTATACAAGAAATTACATTATTATTACTACATGAAAGGTACTTACTGTGATGGCTTTACACTCTGAGAGATAATTAGTTGACGGTTATAACACAATTCGAGTCATTATTCATTACTTCACTCATAAGAACTAATAATGAGAAATGCAGCGGTCAACACCTATAGATGACACACACACACACACACACACACACACACACACACACACACACACAGACTCAGCAGCAATACACGAGTGTCTAGAATGACTTGAACTCTTTGACAGGAGAGTATCAAGACACCTCTTCAACCCCTCCTGAGAAACCTTTTGGAACTCTCAATCACATTCTTGGGAGCAGTAGGTTTGCGGGCTTTTTTTTTCCTTGTTTTATATTTATTTTCCCTTAACTTTTTCTTCCTCAGATGTACACAGAAATGAACATTCTGCTACTTCTTTGCCTGTCTGCGGGTGTATCTTTGAAGCGAGGTGGTTGGTTCCCTTCGGTGAGGTTTTGCGGTCTTCATCTTCCCTTGTTTTTAATTTGTTTGCCCTTAACTTTTCTTTCCTCCGGTGTGGTTACATAGATTTTGACAGGTTGGCCCTTCCTTACCTGTCTGGGGAAGTATCTTGAAGCGAGGCAATTGGTTTCCTTCGGTGAGGTTTTGCGGTCTTCATTTTCCATTGATTTATATTTGTTTGCCCTTAACTTTTCCTTCCTGAGTTGTGGTACATAGAAATAAAGAGGTTGCTCCTTCCTTGCCTGTCTGCGCGTGTATCTTGGAGCGAGGTAATTGGTTCCCTTCGGTGATGTTTTGCGGGCTTTTTATTTCCTTGTTTTATATTTGTTTGCCCTTAAATTTTCCTTCCTGAGATGTACACTCTCCACAAAAAGTTCTCGAATGCTTTAAGCACCATGCATTCTGAGATACACGGACGAGTGGTGGCTCTGTGTACACATGATCTGTGTGAAGGAGGGAGATGCCAATGGCTCAGTATTACATGCGCACTGATATGTCTTGTCGCTTGATCTCGATAATGTACTGTTAATATGCTGTGGTGTAAGATGAAAAAAAGGTTGCCGTCCGGTGGCCGAATGGACTGCGTCTAGACAGCAAGCGGACTGCCATCGGTGGCCAACAGATGGTGGTTAACTGGTGAACGGCGACCGGATGGCGAGCGGACGCCGTCTGGTTGCCGTCAGGTAGTAGGTGGTCGCCGATGTTCGGCGTCCACTTTGCATTTGTTATTGGCCGTGGTCGGCGTCCGGTCTCCCACCACACGGCGAGTTGTGCGGCGACCGGTGGTAGGCTGGACGGCAAATGGACGCCGTCCAATCGCCGCACGGTGGCTATCTAGTGGCGGTCTACTGGCCGCATGGTTGGCGCCTCCTCCCCGTCCTACTGGCTGCTGCTTGTGTCTGGGCTGAGGGCGGACCGCCACCGCTCTCAACGACTGGAGGAGACTAGACAAAGTCAGGTCATTGTAGGCGGAGCGATCGTAATAAAAGGACGGCGCTCCAGTCGAAGTTCAGCATTCGCCCCAGCATCCGACTACCAGTGACCAGCCTCTCTCAACACCTCCTGCCTCCATCTGCCCACCGCAACGGCTTCTGCCACTCGCATACCTACTGTCAACAATGAAGAGGGCACGTCAACTGCAGCCTCAAGAGGAAGTGGAAGATTGTTCCCTCCTAGATGGTGCCCAGGAGATGGATGCGGATGAGCAAGAGGACTTAGAAGATCATATTGTCTCCCAACACGAAGAAATCAACCCTGACGACGACGAGTCTCACGTCGGCGTGAGAGTGGAAAGTCGCCAACTTGGAAGGATTATATCGACGGAGGAACCACCTGAGAAGAACAGCGACAGTGACTGCAGTGCTGGTGTTGAACGCCCCCCCAGCCCGGCTTCCACCAGCTCCTGAATGCGTCAGCTCCAGTCAGTGAGTATTGCAAGGCGTCTGGACGAGGCCCTTCTCAAGGTGGCAACCAGAATGTCCGCCAGCCCGGACATGGCACACACGTTGGACTCGGCCCTGAACTTGAGTGCCAACTCCAGGGCAGCCTTTTGCCATTGGTTGGGCATCGAGGCTAAAGGGCTGAGTGAAACATCGTGGAGGCTTTTCATGAAGGAGGCCATGACGCTTCTCCTGCAATGCTTCGAAAGGAACGCCCTACAGCAACCTGTCCAGCCTCAACCACAGCAGCAGTAGCAGCCACATCCGCCAGTACGACCACAACACCCCCCTATGACGACGTATTACCCAGGAACACCACAACCACGGTGGCCTACAACTTCCTGGCAGGGAGTTACATGGACCCCTTATGGGGGGTTGAATCTGTCTGGTTTGACAGAAATCATGGATCATCAATCGCTACGGCAGCCCGACCACAGGAACCAATACAGGAACAGCAGCGAGCTCAACACACCCGAACACCCAAGCCGTCGTTTTATGTAAATGTGTCATGTTCCATTTATTGTTTTGTATACATGTTCTTTTTCATTGTATTAAACCTTTAAATATCTACATTGCTTCAATAGCCTTTATCCTCGCTTACCTCATAAAATTGTACAATTATACTCTGTCCAAGTTGGTTTGAAGGTAAATGCAACACACACACACACACACACACACACACACACACACACACACACACACACACACACACACACACACACTCAGACCTTGCTTGCCTTCATTGTTGTAGTATACAAACTCGGTGATTTATTTAGTTTGTTTTTGCCTCAATGTCATTAACGAGAGAGAGAGAGAGAGAGAGAGAGAGAGAGAGAGAGAGAGAGAGAGAGAGAGAGAGAGAGAGAGAGAGAGAGAGAGGTAGGGAATGGGGAGGTCTATTTCCTCCACTCCCTGCCTCCCTCCATTCCCTGCCTCCCTCCACTCCCTGCTTGTCTCACTCGAACCTGACCTGTCATGTGCCAGGTGTTTGTCACGTCAGATCACAATCCATCTGGGTTTCTGCAGTATGAAATTATTATAGTAGACAAGCTGTTCCTGAGACCTGTTTACAGGTGAG